>NW_027274113.1:0-134013 GCF_030028105.1 Mobula birostris
CAGTGCATGCAATGCTTAGACAATACAATAGCATACATTTCAATTTTCCACCAAAGCACTTACTGCAAACCTAATTGAAACACTTTAGGTTAACTTCCCACATGATTCTGAGATGTCTGAAAGTTGTTTTTTACCTGTGCACATACAGACAAAAATGTTGATTCACAGTGAATAGAATGCTTTGACATAAAAGTAGTATACATTTCAATTGTACTCAAAAGTCCTGACTGCAAACCTAAAGGATTCAGCTTAGGTTAACTTTCCACATGATTATGAGTAGTTCGAAAGCTGTTTCATGGCTGTACACATCAACACAAAAAAGTTGTTATCTCAGTGCATGCAATGCTTAGTCAATACAATTAGTATACATTTCAATTTTACAACAAAGCACTTACTGCAAACCTAATGGAAACACTTTAGGTTAACTTCCCACATGATTCTGAGATGTCTGAAAGTTGTTTCATACCTGTGCACATAAAGACAAAAAGTTGTTTTCTCAGTGCATGCAAAGCTTTGACAATACAAATAGTATACATTTCATTTTTACACCAAAGCACTTACTGCAAACCTAATGGAAACACTTTAGGTTAACTTCTCACATGATTATGAGTAGTTTGAAAGTTGTTTCATGGCTGTACACATCAACACAAAACAGTTGCTATCTCAGTGCATGCAATGCTTAGAGAATACAAATAGTATACATTTCAATTTTACACCAAAGTCCTTACTGCAAACCTAATGGAAACAACTTAGATTAACTTCCCACATGATTCTGAGATGTCTGAAAGTTGTTTCATACCTGTGCACATCAAGACAAAAAAGTTGTTTTCTCAGTGCATGCAATGCTTTTACAATACATATAGAATACATTTCAATTTTACACCAAAGCACTTACTGCAAACCTAATGGAAACACCTTAGGTTAACTTTCCACATGATTCTGAGATGTCTGAAAGTTGTTTCATACCTGTGCACATAAAGACAAAAAAGTTGTTTTCTCAGTGCATGCAAAGCTTTGACAATACAAATAGTATACATTTCATTTTTACACCAAAGCACTTACTGGAAACCTAATGGAAACACTTTAGGTTAACTTCTCACATGATTATGAGTAGTTTGAAAGTTGTTTCATGGCTGTACACATCAACACAAAAAAGTTGTTATCTCAGTGAATAGAATGCTTTGACATAAAAGTAGTATACATTTCAATTGTACTCAAAAGTCCTGACTGCAAACCTAATGGAAACACCTTAGGTTAACTTTCCACATGAGTATGACTAGGTTTAAAGTTGTTTCATGCCTCAGTTCATCAAGACAAAAAAGTTTATTTCTCAGTGCTACTATGCTCTGACATTAAGGTAGTATACATCTCAATTTTACTCCAAAGTACTTACTGCAATCAAATGGAAACACCTTAGGTTAACTTTCCACATGATTATGAGTAGTTTGAAAGTTGTTTCATGGCTGTACACATCAACACAAAAAAGTTGTTAACTCAGTGCATGCAATGCTTAGACAATACAAATAGTATACATTTGAATTTTACACCAAAGCACTTACTGCAAAACTAATGGAAACACTTTAGGTTAACTTCCCACATGATTCTGAGATGTCTGAAAGTTGTTTCATACCTGTGCACATAAAGACAAAAAAGTTGATTTCACAGTGAATAGAATGCTTTGACATAAAAGTAGTATACATTTCAATTGTACTCAAAAGTCCTGACTGCAAACCTAATGGAAACACCTTAGGTTAACTTTCCACATGATTATGAGTAGTTTGAAAGTTGTTTCATGGCTGTACACATCAACACAAAAAAGTTGTTAACTCAGTGCATGCAATGCTTAGACAATACAAATAGTATACATTTCAATTTTACACCAAAGCACTTACTGCAAATCTAATGGAAACACTTTAGATTAACTTCTCACATGATTCTGAGATGTCTGAAAGTTGATTCATACCTGTACACATCAAGACAAAAAAGTTGTTTTCTCAGTGCATGCAAAGCTTTGACAATACCAATAGTATACATTTCAATTTTACACCAAAGCACTTACTGCAAACCTAATGGAAACACCTTAGGTTAACTTTCCACATCATTATGAGTAGTTTGAAAGTTGTTTCATGGCTGTACACATCAACACAAAAAAGTTGTTATCTCAGTGCATGCAATGCTTAGACAATACAAATAGCATACATTTCAATTTTCCACCAAAGCACTTACTGCAAACCTAATTGAAACACTTTAGGTTAACTTCCCACATGATTCTGAGATGTCTGAAAGTTGTTTTTTACCTGTGCACATAAAGACAAAAATGTTGATTTCACAGTGAATAGAATGCTTTGACATAAAAGTAGTATACATTTCAATTGTACTCAAAAGTCCTGACTGCAAACCTAATGGATTCAGCTTAGGTTAACTTTCCACATGATTATGAGTAGTTCGAAAGCTGTTTCATGGCTGTACACATCAACACAAAAAAGTTGTTATCTCAGTGCATGCAATGCTTAGTCAATACAATTAGTATACATTTCAATTTTACAACAAAGCACTTACTGCAAACCTAATGGAAACACTTTAGGTTAACTTCCCACATGATTCTGAGATGTCTGAAAGTTGTTTCATACCTGTGCACATAAAGACAAAAAAGTTGTTTTCTCAGTGCATGCAAAGCTTTGACAATACAAATAGTATACATTTCATTTTTACACCAAAGCACTTACTGCAAACCTAATGGAAACACTTTAGGTTAACTTCTCACATGATTATGAGTAGTTTGAAAGTTGTTTCATGGCTGTACACATCAACACAAAACAGTTGCTATCTCAGTGCATGCAATGCTTAGAGAATGCAAATAGTATACATTTCAATTTTACACCAAAGTCCTTACTGCAAACCTAATGGAAACAACTTAGATTAACTTCCCACATGATTCTGAGATGTCTGAAAGTTGTTTCATACCTGTGCACATCAAGACAAAAAAGTTGTTTTCTCAGTGCATGCAATGCTTTTACAATACATATAGAATACATTTCAATTTTACACCAAAGCACTTACTGCAAACCTAATGGAAACACCTTAGGTTAACTTTCCACATGATTCTGAGATGTCTGAAAGTTGTTTCATACCTGTGCACATAAAGACAAAAAAGTTGTTTTCTCAGTGCATGCAAAGCTTTGACAATACAAATAGTATACATTTCATTTTTACACCAAAGCACTTACTGCAAACCTAATGGAAACACCTTAGGTTAACTTTCCCACATGATTATGAGTAGTTTGAAAGTTGTTTCATGGCTGTACACATCAACACAAAAAAGTTGTTATCTCAGTGAATAGAATGCTTTGACATAAAAGTAGTATACATTTCAAATGTACTCAAAAGTCCTGACTGCAAACCTAATGGAAACACCTTAGGTTAACTTTCCACATGAGTATGACTAGGTTTAAAGTTGTTTCATGCCTCAGTTCATCAAGACAAAAAAGTTTATTTCTCAGTGCTACTATGCTCTGACATTAAGGTCGTATACATCTCAATTTTACTCCAAAGTACTTACTGCAATCAAATGGAAACACCTTAGGTTAACTTTCCACATGATTATGAGTAGTTTGAAAGTTGTTTCATGGCTGTACACATCAACACAAAAAAGTTGTTAACTCAGTGCATGCAATGCTTAGACAATACAAATAGTATACATTTCAATTTTACACCAAAGCACTTACTGCAAACCTAATGGAAACATCTTAGGTTAACTTTCCACATCATTATGAGTAGTTTGAAAGTTGTTTCATGGCTGTACACATCAACACAAAAAAGTTGTTATCTCAGTGCATGCAATGCTTAGACAATACAAATAGCATATATTTCAATTTTCCACCAAAGCACTTACTGCAAACCTAATGGAAACACCTTAGGTTAACTTTCCACATGAGTATGACCAGGTTTAAAGTTGTTTCATGCCTCAGTTCATCAAGACAAAAAAGTTTCTTTCTCAGTGCTACTATGCTCTGACATTAAGGTAGTATACATCTCAATTTTACTCCAAAGTACTTACTGCAAACAAATGGAAACACCTAAGGTTAACTTCCCACATGATTATTAGTAGTTTGAAAGTTGTTTCCTGGGTGTACACATCAACACAAAAAAGTTGTTATCTCAGTGCATGCAATGCTTAGACAATACAAATAGTATACATTTCAATTTTACACCAAAGCACTTACTGCAAATCTAATGGAAACACTTTAGATTAACTTCCCACATGATTCTGAGATGTCTGAAAGTTGATTCATACGTGTGCACATCAAGACAAAAAAGTTGTTTTCTCAGTGCATGCAAAGCTTTGACAATACCAATAGTATACATTTCAATTTTACACCAAAGCACTTACTGCAAATCTAATGGAAACACTTTAGATTAACTTCCCACATGATTCTGAGATGTCTGAAAGT
The DNA here is from genome assembly GCF_030028105.1 of Mobula birostris. NCBI lineage: Eukaryota > Metazoa > Chordata > Chondrichthyes > Myliobatiformes > Myliobatidae > Mobula > Mobula birostris. The sequence goes on from NW_027274113.1 coordinate 4,452, forward strand.
TGATTCATACGTGTGCACATCAAGACAAAAAAGTTGTTTTCTCAGTGCATGCAAAGCTTTGACAATACCAATAGTATACATTTCAATTTTACACCAAAGCACTTACTGCAAACCTATGGAAACACCTTAGGTTAACTTTCCACATCATTATGAGTAGTTTGAAAGTTGTTTCATGGCTGTAGACATCAACACAAAAAAGTTGTTATCTCAGTGCATGCAATGCTTAGTCAATACAATTAGTATACATTTCAATTTTACAACAAAGCACTTACTGCAAACCTAATGGAAACACTTTAGGTTAACTTCCCACATGATTCTGAGATGTCTGAAAGTTGTTTCATACCTGTGCACATAAAGACAAAAAAGTTGTTTTCTCAGTGCATGCAAAGCTTTGACAATACAAATAGTATACATTTCATTTTTACACCAAAGCACTTACTGCAAACCTAATGGAAACACTTTAGGTTAACTTCTCACATGATTATGAGTAGTTTGAAAGTTGTTTCATGGCTGTACACATCAACACAAAACAGTTGCTATCTCAGTGCATACAATGCTTAGAGAATACAAATAGTATACATTTCAATTTTACACCAAAGTCCTTACTGCAAACCTAATGGAAACAACTTAGATTAACTTCCCACATGATTCTGAGATGTTTGAAAGTTGTTTCATACCTGTGCACATCAAGACAAAAAAGTTGTTATCTCAGTGCATGCAATGCTTAGACAATACAAATAGCATACATTTCAATTTTCCACCAAAGCACTTACTGCAAACCTAATGGAAACACTTTAGGTTAACTTCCCACATGATTCTGAGATGTCTGAAAGTTGTTTTTTACCTGTGCACATAAAGACAAAAATGTTGATTTCACAGTGAATAGAATGCTTTGACATAAAAGTAGTATACATTACAATTGTACTCAAAAGTCCTGACTGCAAACCTAATGGATACAGCTTAGGTTAACTTTCCACATGATTATGAGTAGTTTGAAAGCTGTTTCATGGCTGTATACATCAACACAAAAAAGTTGTTATCTCAGGGCATGCAATGCTTAGACAATACAATTAGTATACATTTCAATTTTACAGCAAAGCACTTACTGCAAACCTAATGGAAACACTTTAGGTTAACTTCCCACATGATTCTGAGATGTCTGAAAGTTCTTTCATACTTGTGCACATAAAGACAAAAAAGTTGATTTCACAGTGAATAGAATGCTTTGACATAAAAGTAGTATACATTTCAATTGTACTCAAAAGTCCTGACTGCAAACCTAATGGATACAGCTTAGGTTAACTTTCCACATGATTATGAGTAGTTCGAAAGCTGTTTCATGGCTGTACACATCAACACAAAAAAGTTGTTATCTGAGTGCATGCAATGCTTAGTCAATACAATTAGTATACATTTCAATTTTACAGCAAAGCACTTACTGCAAACCTAATGGAAACACTTTAGGTTAACTTCCCACATGATTCTGAGATGTCTGAAAGTTGTTTCATACCTATGCACATAAAGACAAAAAAGTTGATTTCACAGTGAATAGAATGCTTTGACATAAAAGTAGTATACATTTCAATTGTACTCAAAAGTCCTGACTGCAAACCTAATGGAAACACCTTAGGTTAACTTTCCACATGAGTATGACCAGGTTTAAAGTTGTTTCATGCCTCAGTTCATCAAGACAAAAAAGTTTCTTTCTCAGTGCTACTATGCTCTGACATTAAGGTAGTATACATCTCAATTTTACTCCAAAGTACTTACTGCAAACAAATGGAAACACCTAAGGTTAACTTCCCACATGATTATTAGTAGTTTGAAAGTTGTTTCCTGGCTGTACACATCAACACAAAAAAGTTGTTATCTCAGTGCATGCAATGCTTAGACAATACAAATAGTATACATTTCAATTTTACACCAAAGCACTTACTGCAAATCTAATGGAAACACTTTAGATTAACTTCCCACATGATTCTGAGATGTCTGAAAGTTGATTCATACGTGTGCACATCAAGACCAAAAAGTTGTTTTCTCAGTGCATGCAAAGCTTTGACAATACCAATAGTATACATTTCAATTTTACACCAAAGCACTTACTGCAAACCTAATGGAAACACCTTAGGTTAACTTTCCACATCATTATGAGTAGTTTGAAAGTTGTTTCATGGCTGTAGACATCAACACAAAAAAGTTGTTATCTCAGTGCATGCAATGCTTAGACAATACAAATAGCATACATTTCAATTTTCCACCAAAGCACTTACTGCAAACCTAATGGAAACACTTTAGGTTAACTTCCCACATGATTCTGAGATGTCTGAAAGTTGTTTTTTACCTGTGCACATAAAGACAAAAATGTTGATTTCACAGTGAATAGAATGCTTTGACATAAAAGTAGTATACATTTCAATTGTACTCAAAAGTCCTGACTGCAAACCTAATGGATACAGCTTAGGTTAACTTTCCACATGATTATGAGTAGTTTGAAAGCTGTTTCATGGCTGTATACATCAACACAAAAAAGTTGTTATCTCAGTGCATGCAATGCTTAGACAATACAATTAGTATACATTTCAATTTTACAGTAAAGTACTTACTGCAAACCTAATGGAAACACTTTAGGTTAACTTCCCACATGATTCTAAGATGTCTGAAAGTTGTTTCATACTTGTGCACATAAAGACAAAAAAGTTGTTTTCTCAGTGCATGCAAAGCTTTGACAATACAAATAGTATACATTTCATTTTTACACCAAAGCACTTACTGCAAACCTAATGGAAACACTTTAGGTTAACTTCTCACATGATTATGAGTAGTTTGAAAGTTGTTTCATGGCTGTACACATCAACACAAAACAGTTGCTATCTCAGTGCATGCAATGCTTAGAGAATACAAATAGTATACATTTCAATTTTACACCAAAGTCCTTACTGCAAACCTAATGGAAACAACTTAGATTAACTTCCCACATGATTCTGAGATGTCTGAAAGTTGTTTCATACCTGTGCACATCAAGACAAAAAAGTTGTTTTCTCAGTGCATGCAATGCTTTTACAATACATATAGAATACATTTCAATTTTACACCAAAGCACTTACTGCAAACCTAATGGAAACACCTTAGGTTAACTTTCCACATGATTCTGAGATGTCTGAAAGTTGTTTCATACCTGTGCACATAAAGACAAAAAAGTTGTTTTCTCAGTGCATGCAAAGGTTTGACAATACAAATAGTATACATTTCATTTTTACACCAAAGCACTTACTGCAAACCTAATGGAAACACCTTAGGTTAACTTTCCACATGATTATGAGTAGTTTGAAAGTTGTTTCATGGCTGTACACATCAACACAAAAAAGTTGTTATCTCAGTGAATAGAATGCTTTGACATAAAAGTAGTATACATTTCAATTGTACTCAAAAGTCCTGACTGCAAACCTAATGGAAACACCTTAGGTTAACTTTCCACATGAGTATGACTAGGTTTAAAGTTGTTTCATGCCTCAGTTCATCAAGACAAAAAAGTTTATTTCTCAGTGCTACTATGCTCTGACATTAAGGTAGTATACATCTCAATTTTACTCCAAAGTACTTACTGCAATCAAATGGAAACACCTTAGGTTAACTTTCCACATGATTATGAGTAGTTTGAAAGTTGTTTCATGGCTGTACACATCAACACAAAAAAGTTGTTAACTCAGTGCATGCAATGCTTAGACAATACAAATAGTATACATTTGAATTTTACACCAAAGCACTTACTGCAAAACTAATGGAAACACTTTAGGTTAACTTCCCACATGATTCTGAGATGTCTGAAAGTTGTTTCATACCTGTGCACATAAAGACAAAAAAGTTGATTTCACAGTGAATAGAATGCTTTGACATAAAAGTAGTATACATTTCAATTGTACTCAAAAGTCCTGACTGCAAACCTAATGGAAACACCTTAGGTTAACTTTCCACATGATTATGAGTAGTTTGAAAGTTGTTTCATGGCTGTACACATCAACACAAAAAAGTTGTTAACTCAGTGCATGCAATGCTTAGACAATACAAATAGTATACATTTCAATTTTACACCAAAGCACTTACTGCAAATCTAATGGAAACACTTTAGATTAACTTCTCACATGATTCTGAGATGTCTGAAAGTTGATTCATACCTGTACACATCAAGACAAAAAAGTTGTTTTCTCAGTGCATGCAAAGCTTTGACAATACCAATAGTATACATTTCAATTTTACACCAAAGCACTTACTGCAAACCTAATGGAAACACCTTAGGTTAACTTTCCACATCATTATGAGTAGTTTGAAAGTTGTTTCATGGCTGTACACATCAACACAAAAAAGTTGTTATCTCAGTGCATGCAATGCTTAGACAATACAAATAGCATACATTTCAATTTTCCACCAAAGCACTTACTGCAAACCTAATTGAAACACTTTAGGTTAACTTCCCACATGATTCTGAGATGTCTGAAAGTTGTTTTTTACCTGTGCACATAAAGACAAAAATGTTGATTTCACAGTGAATAGAATGCTTTGACATAAAAGTAGTATACATTTCAATTGTACTCAAAAGTCCTGACTGCAAACCTAATGGATTCAGCTTAGGTTAACTTTCCACATGATTATGAGTAGTTCGAAAGCTGTTTCATGGCTGTACACATCAACACAAAAAAGTTGTTATCTCAGTGCATGCAATGCTTAGTCAATACAATTAGTATACATTTCAATTTTACAACAAAGCACTTACTGCAAACCTAATGGAAACACTTTAGGTTAACTTCCCACATGATTCTGAGATGTCTGAAAGTTGTTTCATACCTGTGCACATAAAGACAAAAAAGTTGTTTTCTCAGTGCATGCAAAGCTTTGACAATACAAATAGTATACATTTCATTTTTACACCAAAGCACTTACTGCAAACCTAATGGAAACACTTTAGGTTAACTTCTCACATGATTATGAGTAGTTTGAAAGTTGTTTCATGGCTGTACACATCAACACAAAACAGTTGCTATCTCAGTGCATGCAATGCTTAGAGAATGCAAATAGTATACATTTCAATTTTACACCAAAGTCCTTACTGCAAACCTAATGGAAACAACTTAGATTAACTTCCCACATGATTCTGAGATGTCTGAAAGTTGTTTCATACCTGTGCACATCAAGACAAAAAAGTTGTTTTCTCAGTGCATGCAATGCTTTTACAATACATATAGAATACATTTCAATTTTACACCAAAGCACTTACTGCAAACCTAATGGAAACACCTTAGGTTAACTTTCCACATGATTCTGAGATGTCTGAAAGTTGTTTCATACCTGTGCACATAAAGACAAAAAAGTTGTTTTCTCAGTGCATGCAAAGCTTTGACAATACAAATAGTATACATTTCATTTTTACACCAAAGCACTTACTGCAAACCTAATGGAAACACCTTAGGTTAACTTTCCACATGATTATGAGTAGTTTGAAAGTTGTTTCATGGCTGTACACATCAACACAAAAAAGTTGTTATCTCAGTGAATAGAATGCTTTGACATAAAAGTAGTATACATTTCAAATGTACTCAAAAGTCCTGACTGCAAACCTAATGGAAACACCTTAGGTTAACTTTCCACATGAGTATGACTAGGTTTAAAGTTGTTTCATGCCTCAGTTCATCAAGACAAAAAAGTTTATTTCTCAGTGCTACTATGCTCTGACATTAAGGTCGTATACATCTCAATTTGACTCCAAAGTACTTACTGCAATCAAATGGAAACACCTTAGGTTAACTTTCCACATGATTATGAGTAGTTTGAAAGTTGTTTCATGGCTGTACACATCTACACAAAAAAGTTGTTAACTCAGTGCATGCAATGCTTAGACAATACAAATAGTATACATTTCAATTTTACACCAAAGCACTTACTGCAAACCTAATGGAAACATCTTAGGTTAACTTTCCACATCATTATGAGTAGTTTGAAAGTTGTTTCATGGCTGTACACATCAACACAAAAAAGTTGTTATCTCAGTGCATGCAATGCTTAGACAATACAAATAGCATATATTTCAATTTTCCACCAAAGCACTTACTGCAAACCTAATGGAAACACCTTAGGTTAACTTTCCACATGAGTATGACCAGGTTTAAAGTTGTTTCATGCCTCAGTTCATCAAGACAAAAAAGTTTCTTTCTCAGTGCTACTATGCTCTGACATTAAGGTAGTATACATCTCAATTTTACTCCAAAGTACTTACTGCAAACAAATGGAAACACCTAAGGTTAACTTCCCACATGATTATTAGTAGTTTGAAAGTTGTTTCCTGGCTGTACACATCAACACAAAAAAGTTGTTATCTCAGTGCATGCAATGCTTAGACAATACAAATAGTATACATTTCAATTTTACACCAAAGCACTTACTGCAAATCTAATGGAAACACTTTAGATTAACTTCCCACATGATTCTGAGATGTCTGAAAGTTGATTCATACGTGTGCACATCAAGACAAAAAAGTTGTTTTCTCAGTGCATGCAAAGCTTTGACAATACCAATAGTATACATTTCAATTTTACACCAAAGCACTTACTGCAAACCTATGGAAACACCTTAGGTTAACTTTCCACATCATTATGAGTAGTTTGAAAGTTGTTTCATGGCTGTAGACATCAACACAAAAAAGTTGTTATCTCAGTGCATGCAATGCTTAGACAATACAAATAGCATACATTTCAATTTTCCACCAAAGCACTTACTGCAAACCTAATGGAAACACTTTAGGTTAACTTCCCACATGATTCTGAGATGTCTGAAAGTTGTTTTTTACCTGTGCACATAAAGACAAAAATGTTGATTTCACAGTGAATAGAATGCTTTGACATAAAAGTAGTATACATTTCAATTGTACTCAAAAGTCCTGACTGCAAACCTAATGGATACAGCTTAGGTTAACTTTCCACATGATTATGAGTAGTTTGAAAGCTGTTTCATGGCTGTATACATCAACACAAAAAAGTTGTTATCTCAGGGCATGCAATGCTTAGACAATACAATTAGTATACATTTCAATTTTACAGCAAAGCACTTACTGCAAACCTAATGGAAACACCTTAGGTTAACTTCCCACATGATTCTGAGATGTCTGAAAGTTGTTTCATACTTGTGCACATAAAGACAAAAAAGTTGATTTCACAGTGAATACAATGCTTTGACATAAGAGTAGTATACATTTCAATTGTACTCAAAAGTCCTGACTGCAAACCTAATGGATACAGCTTAGGTTAACTTTCCACATGATTATGAGTAGTTCGAAAGCTGTTTCATGGCTGTACACATCAACACAAAAAAGTTGTTATCTCAGTGCATGCAATGCTTAGTCAATACAATTAGTATACATTTCAATTTTACAACAAAGCACTTACTGCAAACCTAATGGAAACACTTTAGGTTAACTTCCCACATGATTCTGAGATGTCTGAAAGTTGTTTCATACCTGTGCACATAAAGACAAAAAAGTTGATTTCACAGTGAATAGAATGCTTTGACATAAAAGTAGTATACATTTCAATTGTACTCAAAAGTCCTGACTGCAAACCTAATGGAAACACCTTAGGTTAATTTTCCACATGAGTATGACCAGGTTTAAAGTTGTTTCATGCCTCAGTTCATCAAGACAAAAAAGTTTCTTTCTCAGTGCTACTATGCTCTGACATTAAGGTAGTATACATCTCAATTTTACTCCAAAGTACTTACTGCAAACAAATGGAAACACCTTAGGTTAACTTCCCACATGATTATTAGTAGTTTGAAAGTTGTTTCCTGGCTGTACACATCAACACAAAAAAGTTGTTATCTCAGTGCATGTAATGCTTAGACAATACAAATAGTATACATTTCAATTTTACACCAAAGCACTTACTGCAAAACTAATGGAAACACTTTAGGTTAACTTCCCACATGATTCTGAGATGTCTGAAAGTTCTTTCATACCTGTGCACATAGAGACAAAAAAGTTGATTTCACAGTGAATAGAATGCTTTGACATAAAAGTAGTATACATTTCAATTGTACTCAAAAGTCCTGACTGCAAACCTAATGGAAACACCTTAGGTTAACTTTCCACATGAGTATGACCAGGTTTAAAGTAGTTTCATGCCTCAGTTCATCAAGACAAAAAAGTTTCTTTCTCAGTGCTACTATGCTCTGACATTAAGGTAGTATACATCTCAATTTTACTCCAAAGTACTTACTGCAAACAAATGGAAACACCTAAGGTTAACTTCCCACATGATTATTAGTAGTTTGAAAGTTGTTTCCTGGCTGTACACATCAACACAAAAAAGTTGTTATCTCAGTGCATGCAATGCTTAGACAATACAAATAGTATACATTTCAATTTTACACCAAAGCACTTACTGCAAATCTAATGGAAACACTTTAGATTAACTTCCCACATGATTCTGAGATGTCTGAAAGTTGATTCATACGTGTGCACATCAAGACAAAAAAGTTGTTTTCTCAGTGCATGCAAAGCTTTGACAATTCCAATAGTATACATTTCAATTTTACACCAAAGCACTTACTGCAAACCTAATGGAAACACCTTAGGTTAACTTTCCACATCGTTATGAGTAGTTTGAAAGTTGTTTCATGGCTGTAGACATCAACACAAAAAAGTTGTTATCTCAGTGCATGCAATGCTTAGACAATACAAATAGCATACATTTCAATTTTCCACCAAAGCACTTCCTGCAAACCTAATGGAAACACTTTAGGTTAACTTCCCACATGATTCTGAGATGTCTGAAAGTTGTTTTTTACCTGTGCACATAAAGACAAAAATGTTGATTTCACAGTGAATAGAATGCTTTGACATAAAAGTAGTATACATTTCAATTGTACTCAAAAGTCCTGACTGCAAACCTAATGGATACAGCTTAGGTTAACTTTCCACATGATTATGAGTAGTTTGAAAGCTGTTTCATGGCTGTATACATCAACACAAAAAAGTTGTTATCTCAGGGCATGCAATGCTTAGACAATACAATTAGTATACATTTCAATTTTACAGCAAAGCACTTACTGCAAACCTAATGGAAACACTTTAGGTTAACTTCCCACATGATTCTGAGATGTCTGAAAGTTGTTTCATACTTGTGCACATAAAGACAAAAAAGTTGATTTCACAGTGAATAGAATGCTTTGACATAAGAGTAGTATACATTTCAATTGTACTCAAAAGTCCTGACTGCAAACCTAATGGATACAGCTTAGGTTAACTTTCCACATGATTATGAGTAGTTCGAAAGCTGTTTCATGGCTGTACACATCAACACAAAAAAGTTGTTATCTCAGTGCATGCAATGCTTAGTCAATACAATTAGTATACATTTCAATTTTACAGCAAAGCACTTACTGCAAACCTAATGGAAACACTTTAGGTTAACTTCCCACATGATTCTGAGATGTCTGAAAGTTGTTTCATACCTGTGCACATAAAGACAAAAAAGTTGTTTTCTCAGTGCATGCAAAGCTTTGACAATACAAATAGTATACATTTCATTTTTACACCAAAGCACTTACTGCAAACCTAATGGAAACACTTTAGGTTAACTTCTCACATGATTATGAGTAGTTTGAAAGTTGTTTCATGGCTGTACACATCAACACAAAACAGTTGCTATCTCAGTGCATACAATGCTTAGAGAATACAAATAGTATACATTTCAATTTTACACCAAAGTCCTTACTGCAAACCTAATGGAAACAACTTAGATTAACTTCCCACATGATTCTGAGATGTCTGAAAGTTGTTTCATACCTGTGCACATCAAGACAAAAAAGTTGTTATCTCAGTGCATGCAATGCTTAGACAATACAAATAGCATACATTTCAATTTTCCACCAAAGCACTTACTGCAAACCTAATGGAAACACTTTAGGTTAACTTCCCACATGATTCTGAGATGTCTGAAAGTTGTTTTTTACCTGTGCACATAAAGACAAAAATGTTGATTTCACAGTGAATAGAATGCTTTGACATAAAAGTAGTATACATTACAATTGTACTCAAAAGTCCTGACTGCAAACCTAATGGATACAGCTTAGGTTAACTTTCCACATGATTATGAGTAGTTTGAAAGCTGTTTCATGGCTGTATACATCAACACAAAAAAGTTGTTATCTCAGGGCATGCAATGCTTAGACAATACAATTAGTATACATTTCAATTTTACAGCAAAGCACTTACTGCAAACCTAATGGAAACACTTTAGGTTAACTTCCCACATGATTCTGAGATGTCTGAAAGTTCTTTCATACTTGTGCACATAAAGACAAAAAAGTTGATTTCACAGTGAATAGAATGCTTTGACATAAAAGTAGTATACATTTCAATTGTACTCAAAAGTCCTGACTGCAAACTTAATGGATACAGCTTAGGTTAACTTTCCACATGATTATGAGTAGTTCGAAAGCTGTTTCATGGCTGTACACATCAACACAAAAAAGTTGTTATCTGAGTGCATGCAATGCTTAGTCAATACAATTAGTATACATTTCAATTTTACAGCAAAGCACTTACTGCAAACCTAATGGAAACACTTTAGGTTAACTTCCCACATGATTCTGAGATGTCTGAAAGTTGTTTCATACCTATGCACATAAAGACAAAAAAGTTGATTTCACAGTGAATAGAATGCTTTGACATAAAAGTAGTATACATTTCAATTGTACTCAAAAGTCCTGACTGCAAACCTAATGGAAACACCTTAGGTTAACTTTCCACATGAGTATGACCAGGTTTAAAGTTGTTTCATGCCTCAGTTCATCAAGACAAAAAAGTTTCTTTCTCAGTGCTACTATGCTCTGACATTAAGGTAGTATACATCTCAATTTTACTCCAAAGTACTTACTGCAAACAAATGGAAACACCTAAGGTTAACTTCCCACATGATTATTAGTAGTTTGAAAGTTGTTTCCTGGCTGTACACATCAACACAAAAAAGTTGTTATCTCAGTGCATGCAATGCTTAGACAATACAAATAGTATACATTTCAATTTTACACCAAAGCACTTACTGCAAATCTAATGGAAACACTTTAGATTAACTTCCCACATGATTCTGAGATGTCTGAAAGTTGATTCATACGTGTGCACATCAAGACAAAAAAGTTGTTTTCTCAGTGCATGCAAAGCTTTGACAATACCAATAGTATACATTTCAATTTTACACCAAAGCACTTACTGCAAACCTAATGGAAACACCTTAGGTTAACTTTCCACATCATTATGAGTAGTTTGAAAGTTGTTTCATGGCTGTAGACATCAACACAAAAAAGTTGTTATCTCAGTGCATGCAATGCTTAGACAATACAAATAGCATACATTTCAATTTTCCACCAAAGCACTTACTGCAAACCTAATGGAAACACTTTAGGTTAACTTCCCACATGATTCTGAGATGTCTGAAAGTTGTTTTTTACCTGTGCACATAAAGACAAAAATGTTGATTTCACAGTGAATAGAATGCTTTGACATAAAAGTAGTATACATTTCAATTGTACTCAAAAGTCCTGACTGCAAACCTAATGGATACAGCTTAGGTTAACTTTCCACATGATTATGAGTAGTTTGAAAGCTGTTTCATGGCTGTATACATCAACACAAAAAAGTTGTTATCTCAGTGCATGCAATGCTTAGACAATACAATTAGTATACATTTCAATTTTACAGTAAAGTACTTACTGCAAACCTAATGGAAACACTTTAGGTTAACTTCCCACATGATTCTAAGATGTCTGAAAGTTGTTTCATACTTGTGCACATAAAGACAAAAAAGTTGTTTTCACAGTGAATAGAATGCTTTGACATAAAAGTAGTATACATTTCAATTGTACTCAAAAGTCCTGACTGCAAACCTAATGGATACAGCTTAGGTTAACTTTCCACATGATTATGAGTAGTTCGAAAGCTGTTTCATGGCTGTTACACATCAACACAAAAAAGTTGTTATCTCAGTGCATGCAATGCTTAGTCAATACAATTAGTATACATTTCAATTTTACAGCAAAGCACTTACTGCAAACCTAATGGAAACACTTTAGGTTAACTTCCCACATGATTCTGAGATGTCTGAAAGTTGTTTCATACCTGTGCACATCAAGACAAAAAAGTTCTTTTCTCAGTGCATGCAAAGCTTTCACAATACCAATAGTATACATTTCAATTTTACACCAAAGCACTTACTGCAAACCTAATGGAAACACCTTAGGTTAACTTTCCACATCATTATGAGTAGTTTGAAAGTTGTTTCATGGCTGTACACATCAACACAAAAAAGTTGTTATCTCAGTGCATGCAATGCTTAGACAATACAAATAGCATACATTTCAATTTTCCACCAAAGCACTTACTGCAAACCTAATTGAAACACTTTAGGTTAACTTCCCACATGATTCTGAGATGTCTGAAAGTTGTTTTTTACCTGTGCACATACAGACAAAAATGTTGATTTCACAGTGAATAGAATGCTTTGACATAAAAGTAGTATACATTTCAATTGTACTCAAAAGTCCTGACTGCAAACCTAATGGATTCAGCTTAGGTTAACTTTCCACATGATTATGAGTAGTTCGAAAGCTGTTTCATGGCTGTACACATCAACACAAAAAAGTTGTTATCTCAGTGCATGCAATGCTTAGTCAATACAATTAGTATACATTTCAATTTTACAACAAAGCACTTACTGCAAACCTAATGGAAACACTTTAGGTTAACTTCCCACATGATTCTGAGATGTCTGAAAGTTGTTTCATACCTGTGCACATAAAGACAAAAAAGTTGTTTTCTCAGTGCATGCAAAGCTTTGACAATACAAATAGTATACATTTCATTTTTACACCAAAGCACTTACTGCAAACCTAATGGAAACACTTTAGGTTAACTTCTCACATGATTATGAGTAGTTTGAAAGTTGTTTCATGGCTGTACACATCAACACAAAACAGTTGCTATCTCAGTGCATGCAATGCTTAGAGAATACAAATAGTATACATTTGAATTTTACACCAAAGTCCTTACTGCAAACCTAATGGAAACAACTTAGATTAACTTCCCACATGATTCTGAGATGTCTGAAAGTTGTTTCATACCTGTGCACATCAAGACAAAAAAGTTGTTTTCTCAGTGCATGCAATGCTTTTACAATACATATAGAATACATTTCAATTTTACACCAAAGCACTTACTGCAAACCTAATGGAAACACCTTAGGTTAACTTTCCACATGATTCTGAGATGTCTGAAAGTTGTTTCATACCTGTGCACATAAAGACAAAAAAGTTGTTTTCTCAGTGCATGCAAAGGTTTGACAATACAAATAGTATACATTTCATTTTTACACCAAAGCACTTACTGCAAACCTAATGGAAACACCTTAGGTTAACTTTCCACATGATTATGAGTAGTTTGAAAGTTGTTTCATGGCTGTACACATCAACACAAAAAAGTTGTTATCTCAGTGAATAGAATGCTTTGACATAAAAGTAGTATACATTTCAATTGTACTCAAAAGTCCTGACTGCAAACCTAATGGAAACACCTTAGGTTAACTTTCCACATGAGTATGACTAGGTTTAAAGTTGTTTCATGCCTCAGTTCATCAAGACAAAAAAGTTTATTTCTCAGTGCTACTATGCTCTGACATTAAGGTAGTATACATCTCAATTTTACTCCAAAGTACTTACTGCAATCAAATGGAAACACCTTAGGTTAACTTTCCACATGATTATGAGTAGTTTGAAAGTTGTTTCATGGCTGTACACATCAACACAAAAAAGTTGTTAACTCAGTGCATGCAATGCTTAGACAATACAAATAGTATACATTTGAATTTTACACCAAAGCACTTACTGCAAAACTAATGGAAACACTTTAGGTTAACTTCCCACATGATTCTGAGATGTCTGAAAGTTGTTTCATACCTGTGCACATAAAGACAAAAAAGTTGATTTCACAGTGAATAGAATGCTTTGACATAAAAGTAGTATACATTTCAATTGTACTCAAAAGTCCTGACTGCAAACCTAATGGAAACACCTTAGGTTAACTTTCCACATGATTATGAGTAGTTTGAAAGTTGTTTCATGGCTGTACACATCAACACAAAAAAGTTGTTAACTCAGTGCATGCAATGCTTAGACAATACAAATAGTATACATTTCAATTTTACACCAAAGCACTTACTGCAAATCTAATGGAAACACTTTAGATTAACTTCTCACATGATTCTGAGATGTCTGAAAGTTGATTCATACCTGTACACATCAAGACAAAAAAGTTGTTTTCTCAGTGCATGCAAAGCTTTGACAATACCAATAGTATACATTTCAATTTTACACCAAAGCACTTACTGCAAACCTAATGGAAACACCTTAGGTTAACTTTCCACATCATTATGAGTAGTTTGAAAGTTGTTTCATGGCTGTACACATCAACACAAAAAAGTTGTTATCTCAGTGCATGCAATGCTTAGACAATACAAATAGCATACATTTCAATTTTCCACCAAAGCACTTACTGCAAACCTAATTGAAACACTTTAGGTTAACTTCCCACATGATTCTGAGATGTCTGAAAGTTGTTTTTTACCTGTGCACATAAAGACAAAAATGTTGATTTCACAGTGAATAGAATGCTTTGACATAAAAGTAGTATACATTTCAATTGTACTCAAAAGTCCTGACTGCAAACCTAATGGATTCAGCTTAGGTTAACTTTCCACATGATTATGAGTAGTTCGAAAGCTGTTTCATGGCTGTACACATCAACACAAAAAAGTTGTTATCTCAGTGCATGCAATGCTTAGTCAATACAATTAGTATACATTTCAATTTTACAACAAAGCACTTACTGCAAACCTAATGGAAACACTTTAGGTTAACTTCCCACATGATTCTGAGATGTCTGAAAGTTGTTTCATACCTGTGCACATAAAGACAAAAAAGTTGTTTTCTCAGTGCATGCAAAGCTTTGACAATACAAATAGTATACATTTCATTTTTACACCAAAGCACTTACTGCAAACCTAATGGAAACACTTTAGGTTAACTTCTCACATGATTATGAGTAGTTTGAAAGTTGTTTCATGGCTGTACACATCAACACAAAACAGTTGCTATCTCAGTGCATGCAATGCTTAGAGAATGCAAATAGTATACATTTCAATTTTACACCAAAGTCCTTACTGCAAACCTAATGGAAACAACTTAGATTAACTTCCCACATGATTCTGAGATGTCTGAAAGTTGTTTCATACCTGTGCACATCAAGACAAAAAAGTTGTTTTCTCAGTGCATGCAATGCTTTTACAATACATATAGAATACATTTCAATTTTACACCAAAGCACTTACTGCAAACCTAATGGAAACACCTTAGGTTAACTTTCCACATGATTCTGAGATGTCTGAAAGTTGTTTCATACCTGTGCACATAAAGACAAAAAAGTTGTTTTCTCAGTGCATGCAAAGCTTTGACAATACAAATAGTATACATTTCATTTTTACACCAAAGCACTTACTGCAAACCTAATGGAAACACCTTAGGTTAACTTTCCACATGATTATGAGTAGTTTGAAAGTTGTTTCATGGCTGTACACATCAACACAAAAAAGTTGTTATCTCAGTGAATAGAATGCTTTGACATAAAAGTAGTATACATTTCAAATGTACTCAAAAGTCCTGACTGCAAACCTAATGGAAACACCTTAGGTTAACTTTCCACATGAGTATGACTAGGTTTAAAGTTGTTTCATGCCTCAGTTCATCAAGACAAAAAAGTTTATTTCTCAGTGCTACTATGCTCTGACATTAAGGTCGTATACATCTCAATTTTACTCCAAAGTACTTACTGCAATCAAATGGAAACACCTTAGGTTAACTTTCCACATGATTATGAGTAGTTTGAAAGTTGTTTCATGGCTGTACACATCAACACAAAAAAGTTGTTAACTCAGTGCATGCAATGCTTAGACAATACAAATAGTATACATTTCAATTTTACACCAAAGCACTTACTGCAAACCTAATGGAAACATCTTAGGTTAACTTTCCACATCATTATGAGTAGTTTGAAAGTTGTTTCATGGCTGTACACATCAACACAAAAAAGTTGTTATCTCAGTGCATGCAATGCTTAGACAATACAAATAGCATATATTTCAATTTTCCACCAAAGCACTTACTGCAAACCTAATGGAAACACCTTAGGTTAACTTTCCACATGAGTATGACCAGGTTTAAAGTTGTTTCATGCCTCAGTTCATCAAGACAAAAAAGTTTCTTTCTCAGTGCTACTATGCTCTGACATTAAGGTAGTATACATCTCAATTTTACTCCAAAGTCCTGACTGCAAACCTAATGGATACAGCTTAGGTTAACTTTCCACATGATTATGAGTAGTTTGAAAGCTGTTTCATGGCTGTATACATCAACACAAAAAAGTTGTTATCTCAGGGCATGCAATGCTTAGACAATACAATTAGTATACATTTCAATTTTACAGCAAAGCACTTACTGCAAACCTAATGGAAACACCTTAGGTTAACTTCCCACATGATTCTGAGATGTCTGAAAGTTGTTTCATACTTGTGCACATAAAGACAAAAAAGTTGATTTCACAGTGAATACAATGCTTTGACATAAGAGTAGTATACATTTCAATTGTACTCAAAAGTCCTGACTGCAAACCTAATGGATACAGCTTAGGTTAACTTTCCACATGATTATGAGTAGTTCGAAAGCTGTTTCATGGCTGTACACATCAACACAAAAAAGTTGTTATCTCAGTGCATGCAATGCTTAGTCAATACAATTAGTATACATTTCAATTTTACAACAAAGCACTTACTGCAAACCTAATGGAAACACTTTAGGTTAACTTCCCACATGATTCTGAGATGTCTGAAAGTTGTTTCAATACCTGTGCACATAAAGACAAAAAAGTTGATTTCACAGTGAATAGAATGCTTTGACATAAAAGTAGTATACATTTCAATTGTACTCAAAAGTCCTGACTGCAAACCTAATGGAAACACCTTAGGTTAATTTTCCACATGAGTATGACCAGGTTTAAAGTTGTTTCATGCCTCAGTTCATCAAGACAAAAAAGTTTCTTTCTCAGTGCTACTATGCTCTGACATTAAGGTAGAATACATCTCAATTTTACTCCAAAGTACTTACTGCAAACAAATGGAAACACCTTAGGTTAACTTCCCACATGATTATTAGTAGTTTGAAAGTTGTTTCCTGGCTGTACACATCAACACAAAAAAGTTGTTATCTCAGTGCATGTAATGCTTAGACAATACAAATAGTATACATTTCAATTTTACACCAAAGCACTTACTGCACAACTAATGGAAACACTTTAGGTTAACTTCCCACATGATTCTGAGATGTCTGAAAGTTCTTTCATACCTGTGCACATAGAGACAAAAAAGTTGATTTCACAGTGAATAGAATGCTTTGACATAAAAGTAGTATACATTTCAATTGTACTCAAAAGTCCTGACTGCAAACCTAATGGAAACACCTTAGGTTAACTTTCCACATGAGTATGACCAGGTTTAAAGTAGTTTCATGCCTCAGTTCATCAAGACAAAAAAGTTTCTTTCTCAGTGCTACTATGCTCTGACATTAAGGTAGTATACATCTCAATTTTACTCCAAAGTACTTACTGCAAACAAATGGAAACACCTAAGGTTAACTTCCCACATGATTATTAGTAGTTTGAAAGTTGTTTCTGGCTGTACACATCAACACAAAAAAGTTGTTATCTCAGTGCATGCAATGCTTAGACAATACAAATAGTATACATTTCAATTTTACACCAAAGCACTTACTGCAAATCTAATGGAAACACTTTAGATTAACTTCCCACATGATTCTGAGATGTCTGAAAGTTGATTCATACGTGTGCACATCAAGACAAAAAAGTTGTTTTCTCAGTGCATGCAAAGCTTTGACAATTCCAATAGTATACATTTCAATTTTACACCAAAGCACTTACTGCAAACCTAATGGAAACACCTTAGGTTAACTTTCCACATCATTATGAGTAGTTTGAAAGTTGTTTCATGGCTGTAGACATCAACACAAAAAAGTTGTTATCTCAGTGCATGCAATGCTTAGACAATACAAATAGCATACATTTCAATTTTCCACCAAAGCACTTCCTGCAAACCTAATGGAAACACTTTAGGTTAACTTCCCACATGATTCTGAGATGTCTGAAAGTTGTTTTTTACCTGTGCACATAAAGACAAAAATGTTGATTTCACAGTGAATAGAATGCTTTGACATAAAAGTAGTATACATTTCAATTGTACTCAAAAGTCCTGACTGCAAACCTAATGGATACAGCTTAGGTTAACTTTCCACATGATTATGAGTAGTTTGAAAGCTGTTTCATGGCTGTATACATCAACACAAAAAAGTTGTTATCTCAGGGCATGCAATGCTTAGACAATACAATTAGTATACATTTCAATTTTACAGCAAAGCACTTACTGCAAACCTAATGGAAACACTTTAGGTTAACTTCCCACATGATTCTGAGATGTCTGAAAGTTGTTTCATACTTGTGCACATAAAGACAAAAAAGTTGATTTCACAGTGAATAGAATGCTTTGACATAAGAGTAGTATACATTTCAATTGTACTCAAAAGTCCTGACTGCAAACCTAATGGATACAGCTTAGGTTAACTTTCCACATGATTATGAGTAGTTCGAAAGCTGTTTCATGGCTGTACACATCAACACAAAAAAGTTGTTATCTCAGTGCATGCAATGCTTAGTCAATACAATTAGTATACATTTCAATTTTACAGCAAAGCACTTACTGCAAACCTAATGGAAACACTTTAGGTTAACTTCCCACATGATTCTGAGATGTCTGAAAGTTGTTTCATACCTGTGCACATAAAGACAAAAAAGTTGTTTTCTCAGTGCATGCAAAGCTTTGACAATACAAATAGTATACATTTCATTTTTACACCAAAGCACTTACTGCAAACCTAATGGAAACACTTTAGGTTAACTTCTCACATGATTATGAGTAGTTTGAAAGTTGTTTCATGGCTGTACACATCAACACAAAACAGTTGCTATCTCAGTGCATACAATGCTTAGAGAATACAAATAGTATACATTTCAATTTTACACCAAAGTCCTTACTGCAAACCTAATGGAAACAACTTAGATTAACTTCCCACATGATTCTGAGATGTCTGAAAGTTGTTTCATACCTGTGCACATCAAGACAAAAAAGTTGTTATCTCAGTGCATGCAATGCTTAGACAATACAAATAGCATACATTTCAATTTTCCACCAAAGCACTTACTGCAAACCTAATGGAAACACTTTAGGTTAACTTCCCACATGATTCTGAGATGTCTGAAAGTTGTTTTTTACCTGTGCACATAAAGACAAAAATGTTGATTTCACAGTGAATAGAATGCTTTGACATAAAAGTAGTATACATTACAATTGTACTCAAAAGTCCTGACTGCAAACCTAATGGATACAGCTTAGGTTAACTTTCCACATGATTATGAGTAGTTTGAAAGCTGTTTCATGGCTGTATACATCAACACAAAAAAGTTGTTATCTCAGGGCATGCAATGCTTAGACAATACAATTAGTATACATTTCAATTTTACAGCAAAGCACTTACTGCAAACCTAATGGAAACACTTTAGGTTAACTTCCCACATGATTCTGAGATGTCTGAAAGTTCTTTCATACTTGTGCACATAAAGACAAAAAAGTTGATTTCACAGTGAATAGAATGCTTTGACATAAAAGTAGTATACATTTCAATTGTACTCAAAAGTCCTGACTGCAAACTTAATGGATACAGCTTAGGTTAACTTTCCACATGATTATGAGTAGTTCGAAAGCTGTTTCATGGCTGTACACATCAACACAAAAAAGTTGTTATCTGAGTGCATGCAATGCTTAGTCAATACAATTAGTATACATTTCAATTTTACAGCAAAGCACTTACTGCAAACCTAATGGAAACACTTTAGGTTAACTTCCCACATGATTCTGAGATGTCTGAAAGTTGTTTCATACCTATGCACATAAAGACAAAAAAGTTGATTTCACAGTGAATAGAATGCTTTGACATAAAAGTAGTATACATTTCAATTGTACTCAAAAGTCCTGACTGCAAACCTAATGGAAACACCTTAGGTTAACTTTCCACATGAGTATGACCAGGTTTAAAGTTGTTTCATGCCTCAGTTCATCAAGACAAAAAAGTTTCTTTCTCAGTGCTACTATGCTCTGACATTAAGGTAGTATACATCTCAATTTTACTCCAAAGTACTTACTGCAAACAAATGGAAACACCTAAGGTTAACTTCCCACATGATTATTAGTAGTTTGAAAGTTGTTTCCTGGCTGTACACATCAACACAAAAAAGTTGTTATCTCAGTGCATGCAATGCTTAGACAATACAAATAGTATACATTTCAATTTTACACCAAAGCACTTACTGCAAATCTAATGGAAACACTTTAGATTAACTTCCCACATGATTCTGAGATGTCTGAAAGTTGATTCATACGTGTGCACATCAAGACAAAAAAGTTGTTTTCTCAGTGCATGCAAAGCTTTGACAATACCAATAGTATACATTTCAATTTTACACCAAAGCACTTACTGCAAACCTAATGGAAACACCTTAGGTTAACTTTCCACATCATTATGAGTAGTTTGAAAGTTGTTTCATGGCTGTAGACATCAACACAAAAAAGTTGTTATCTCAGTGCATGCAATGCTTAGACAATACAAATAGCATACATTTCAATTTTCCACCAAAGCACTTACTGCAAACCTAATGGAAACACTTTAGGTTAACTTCCCACATGATTCTGAGATGTCTGAAAGTTGTTTTTTACCTGTGCACATAAAGACAAAAATGTTGATTTCACAGTGAATAGAATGCTTTGACATAAAAGTAGTATACATTTCAATTGTACTCAAAAGTCCTGACTGCAAACCTAATGGATACAGCTTAGGTTAACTTTCCACATGATTATGAGTAGTTTGAAAGCTGTTTCATGGCTGTATACATCAACACAAAAAAGTTGTTATCTCAGTGCATGCAATGCTTAGACAATACAATTAGTATACATTTCAATTTTACAGTAAAGTACTTACTGCAAACCTAATGGAAACACTTTAGGTTAACTTCCCACATGATTCTAAGATGTCTGAAAGTTGTTTCATACTTGTGCACATAAAGACAAAAAAGTTGTTTTCACAGTGAATAGAATGCTTTGACATAAAAGTAGTATACATTTCAATTGTACTCAAAAGTCCTGACTGCAAACCTAATGGATACAGCTTAGGTTAACTTTCCACATGATTATGAGTAGTTCGAAAGCTGTTTCATGGCTGTTACACATCAACACAAAAAAGTTGTTATCTCAGTGCATGCAATGCTTAGTCAATACAATTAGTATACATTTCAATTTTACAGCAAAGCACTTACTGCAAACCTAATGGAAACACTTTAGGTTAACTTCCCACATGATTCTGAGATGTCTGAAAGTTGTTTCATACCTGTGCACATCAAGACAAAAAAGTTGTTTTCTCAGTGCATGCAAAGCTTTCACAATACCAATAGTATACATTTCAATTTTACACCAAAGCACTTACTGCAAACCTAATGGAAACACCTTAGGTTAACTTTCCACATCATTATGAGTAGTTTGAAAGTTGTTTCATGGCTGTACACATCAACACAAAAAAGTTGTTATCTCAGTGCATGCAATGCTTAGACAATACAAATAGCATACATTTCAATTTTCCACCAAAGCACTTACTGCAAACCTAATTGAAACACTTTAGGTTAACTTCCCACATGATTCTGAGATGTCTGAAAGTTGTTTTTTACCTGTGCACATACAGACAAAAATGTTGATTTCACAGTGAATAGAATGCTTTGACATAAAAGTAGTATACATTTCAATTGTACTCAAAAGTCCTGACTGCAAACCTAATGGATTCAGCTTAGGTTAACTTTCCACATGATTATGAGTAGTTCGAAAGCTGTTTCATGGCTGTACACATCAACACAAAAAAGTTGTTATCTCAGTGCATGCAATGCTTAGTCAATACAATTAGTATACATTTCAATTTTACAACAAAGCACTTACTGCAAACCTAATGGAAACACTTTAGGTTAACTTCCCACATGATTCTGAGATGTCTGAAAGTTGTTTCATACCTGTGCACATAAAGACAAAAAAGTTGTTTTCTCAGTGCATGCAAAGCTTTGACAATACAAATAGTATACATTTCATTTTTACACCAAAGCACTTACTGCAAACCTAATGGAAACACTTTAGGTTAACTTCTCACATGATTATGAGTAGTTTGAAAGTTGTTTCATGGCTGTACACATCAACACAAAACAGTTGCTATCTCAGTGCATGCAATGCTTAGAGAATACAAATAGTATACATTTCAATTTTACACCAAAGTCCTTACTGCAAACCTAATGGAAACAACTTAGATTAACTTCCCACATGATTCTGAGATGTCTGAAAGTTGTTTCATACCTGTGCACATCAAGACAAAAAAGTTGTTTTCTCAGTGCATGCAATGCTTTTACAATACATATAGAATACATTTCAATTTTACACCAAAGCACTTACTGCAAACCTAATGGAAACACCTTAGGTTAACTTTCCACATGATTCTGAGATGTCTGAAAGTTGTTTCATACCTGTGCACATAAAGACAAAAAAGTTGTTTTCTCAGTGCATGCAAAGGTTTGACAATACCAATAGTATACATTTCAATTTTACACCAAAGCACTTACTGCAAACCTAATGGAAACACCTTAGGTTAACTTTCCACATCATTATGAGTAGTTTGAAAGTTGTTTCATGGCTGTAGACATCAACACAAAAAAGTTGTTATCTCAGTGCATGCAATGCTTAGACAATACAAATAGCATACATTTCAATTTTCCACCAAAGCACTTACTGCAAACCTAATGGAAACACTTTAGGTTAACTTCCCACATGATTCTGAGATGTCTGAAAGTTGTTTTTTACCTGTGCACATAAAGACAAAAATGTTGATTTCACAGTGAATAGAATGCTTTGACATAAAAGTAGTATACATTTCAATTGTACTCAAAAGTCCTGACTGCAAACCTAATGGATACAGCTTAGGTTAACTTTCCACATGATTATGAGTAGTTTGAAAGCTGTTTCATGGCTGTATACATCAACACAAAAAAGTTGTTATCTCAGTGCATGCAATGCTTAGACAATACAATTAGTATACATTTCAATTTTACAGTAAAGTACTTACTGCAAACCTAATGGAAACACTTTAGGTTAACTTCCCACATGATTCTAAGATGTCTGAAAGTTGTTTCATACTTGTGCACATAAAGACAAAAAAGTTGTTTTCACAGTGAATAGAATGCTTTGACATAAAAGTAGTATACATTTCAATTGTACTCAAAAGTCCTGACTGCAAACCTAATGGATACAGCTTAGGTTAACTTTCCACATGATTATGAGTAGTTCGAAAGCTGTTTCATGGCTGTTACACATCAACACAAAAAAGTTGTTATCTCAGTGCATGCAATGCTTAGTCAATACAATTAGTATACATTTCAATTTTACAGCAAAGCACTTACTGCAAACCTAATGGAAACACTTTAGGTTAACTTCCCACATGATTCTGAGATGTCTGAAAGTTGTTTCATACCTGTGCACATCAAGACAAAAAAGTTGTTTTCTCAGTGCATGCAAAGCTTTCACAATACCAATAGTATACATTTCAATTTTACACCAAAGCACTTACTGCAAACCTAATGGAAACACCTTAGGTTAACTTTCCACATCATTATGAGTAGTTTGAAAGTTGTTTCATGGCTGTACACATCAACACAAAAAAGTTGTTATCTCAGTGCATGCAATGCTTAGACAATACAAATAGCATACATTTCAATTTTCCACCAAAGCACTTACTGCAAACCTAATTGAAACACTTTAGGTTAACTTCCCACATGATTCTGAGATGTCTGAAAGTTGTTTTTTACCTGTGCACATACAGACAAAAATGTTGATTTCACAGTGAATAGAATGCTTTGACATAAAAGTAGTATACATTTCAATTGTACTCAAAAGTCCTGACTGCAAACCTAATGGATTCAGCTTAGGTTAACTTTCCACATGATTATGAGTAGTTCGAAAGCTGTTTCATGGCTGTACACATCAACACAAAAAAGTTGTTATCTCAGTGCATGCAATGCTTAGTCAATACAATTAGTATACATTTCAATTTTACAACAAAGCACTTACTGCAAACCTAATGGAAACACTTTAGGTTAACTTCCCACATGATTCTGAGATGTCTGAAAGTTGTTTCATACCTGTGCACATAAAGACAAAAAAGTTGTTTTCTCAGTGCATGCAAAGCTTTGACAATACAAATAGTATACATTTCATTTTTACACCAAAGCACTTACTGCAAACCTAATGGAAACACTTTAGGTTAACTTCTCACATGATTATGAGTAGTTTGAAAGTTGTTTCATGGCTGTACACATCAACACAAAACAGTTGCTATCTCAGTGCATGCAATGCTTAGAGAATACAAATAGTATACATTTCAATTTTACACCAAAGTCCTTACTGCAAACCTAATGGAAACAACTTAGATTAACTTCCCACATGATTCTGAGATGTCTGAAAGTTGTTTCATACCTGTGCACATCAAGACAAAAAAGTTGTTTTCTCAGTGCATGCAATGCTTTTACAATACATATAGAATACATTTCAATTTTACACCAAAGCACTTACTGCAAACCTAATGGAAACACCTTAGGTTAACTTTCCACATGATTCTGAGATGTCTGAAAGTTGTTTCATACCTGTGCACATAAAGACAAAAAAGTTGTTTTCTCAGTGCATGCAAAGGTTTGACAATACAAATAGTATACATTTCATTTTTACACCAAAGCACTTACTGCAAACCTAATGGAAACACCTTAGGTTAACTTTCCACATGATTATGAGTAGTTTGAAAGTTGTTTCATGGCTGTACACATCAACACAAAAAAGTTGTTATCTCAGTGAATAGAATGCTTTGACATAAAAGTAGTATACATTTCAATTGTACTCAAAAGTCCTGACTGCAAACCTAATGGAAACACCTTAGGTTAACTTTCCACATGAGTATGACTAGGTTTAAAGTTGTTTCATGCCTCAGTTCATCAAGACAAAAAAGTTTATTTCTCAGTGCTACTATGCTCTGACATTAAGGTAGTATACATCTCAATTTTACTCCAAAGTACTTACTGCAATCAAATGGAAACACCTTAGGTTAACTTTCCACATGATTATGAGTAGTTTGAAAGTTGTTTCATGGCTGTACACATCAACACAAAAAAGTTGTTAACTCAGTGCATGCAATGCTTAGACAATACAAATAGTATACATTTGAATTTTACACCAAAGCACTTACTGCAAAACTAATGGAAACACTTTAGGTTAACTTCCCACATGATTCTGAGATGTCTGAAAGTTGTTTCATACCTGTGCACATAAAGACAAAAAAGTTGATTTCACAGTGAATAGAATGCTTTGACATAAAAGTAGTATACATTTCAATTGTACTCAAAAGTCCTGACTGCAAACCTAATGGAAACACCTTAGGTTAACTTTCCACATGATTATGAGTAGTTTGAAAGTTGTTTCATGGCTGTACACATCAACACAAAAAAGTTGTTAACTCAGTGCATGCAATGCTTAGACAATACAAATAGTATACATTTCAATTTTACACCAAAGCACTTACTGCAAAGCTAATGGAAACACTTTAGATTAACTTCTCACATGATTCTGAGATGTCTGAAAGTTGATTCATACCTGTACACATCAAGACAAAAAAGTTGTTTTCTCAGTGCATGCAAAGCTTTGACAATACCAATAGTATACATTTCAATTTTACACCAAAGCACTTACTGCAAACCTAATGGAAACACCTTAGGTTAACTTTCCACATCATTATGAGTAGTTTGAAAGTTGTTTCATGGCTGTACACATCAACACAAAAAAGTTGTTATCTCAGTGCATGCAATGCTTAGACAATACAAATAGCATACATTTCAATTTTCCACCAAAGCACTTACTGCAAACCTAATTGAAACACTTTAGGTTAACTTCCCACATGATTCTGAGATGTCTGAAAGTTGTTTTTTACCTGTGCACATAAAGACAAAAATGTTGATTTCACAGTGAATAGAATGCTTTGACATAAAAGTAGTATACATTTCAATTGTACTCAAAAGTCCTGACTGCAAACCTAATGGATTCAGCTTAGGTTAACTTTCCACATGATTATGAGTAGTTCGAAAGCTGTTTCATGGCTGTACACATCAACACAAAAAAGTTGTTATCTCAGTGCATGCAATGCTTAGTCAATACAATTAGTATACATTTCAATTTTACAACAAAGCACTTACTGCAAACCTAATGGAAACACTTTAGGTTAACTTCCCACATGATTCTGAGATGTCTGAAAGTTGTTTCATACCTGTGCACATAAAGACAAAAAAGTTGTTTTCTCAGTGCATGCAAAGCTTTGACAATACAAATAGTATACATTTCATTTTTACACCAAAGCACTTACTGCAAACCTAATGGAAACACTTTAGGTTAACTTCTCACATGATTATGAGTAGTTTGAAAGTTGTTTCATGGCTGTACACATCAACACAAAACAGTTGCTATCTCAGTGCATGCAATGCTTAGAGAATGCAAATAGTATACATTTCAATTTTACACCAAAGTCCTTACTGCAAACCTAATGGAAACAACTTAGATTAACTTCCCACATGATTCTGAGATGTCTGAAAGTTGTTTCATACCTGTGCACATCAAGACAAAAAAGTTGTTTTCTCAGTGCATGCAATGCTTTTACAATACATATAGAATACATTTCAATTTTACACCAAAGCACTTACTGCAAACCTAATGGAAACACCTTAGGTTAACTTTCCACATGATTCTGAGATGTCTGAAAGTTGTTTCATACCTGTGCACATAAAGACAAAAAAGTTGTTTTCTCAGTGCATGCAAAGCTTTGACAATACAAATAGTATACATTTCATTTTTACACCAAAGCACTTACTGCAAACCTAATGGAAACACCTTAGGTTAACTTTCCACATGATTATGAGTAGTTTGAAAGTTGTTTCATGGCTGTACACATCAACACAAAAAAGTTGTTATCTCAGTGAATAGAATGCTTTGACATAAAAGTAGTATACATTTCAAATGTACTCAAAAGTCCTGACTGCAAACCTAATGGAAACACCTTAGGTTAACTTTCCACATGAGTATGACTAGGTTTAAAGTTGTTTCATGCCTCAGTTCATCAAGACAAAAAAGTTTATTTCTCAGTGCTACTATGCTCTGACATTAAGGTAGTATACATCTCAATTTTACTCCAAAGTACTTACTGCAATCAAATGGAAACACCTTAGGTTAACTTTCCACATGATTATGAGTAGTTTGAAAGTTGTTTCATGGCTGTACACATCAACACAAAAAAGTTGTTAACTCAGTGCATGCAATGCTTAGACAATACAAATAGTATACATTTGAATTTTACACCAAAGCACTTACTGCAAAACTAATGGAAACACTTTAGGTTAACTTCCCACATGATTCTGAGATGTCTGAAAGTTGTTTCATACCTGTGCACATAAAGACAAAAAAGTTGATTTCACAGTGAATAGAATGCTTTGACATAAAAGTAGTATACATTTCAATTGTACTCAAAAGTCCTGACTGCAAACCTAATGGAAACACCTTAGGTTAACTTTCCACATGATTATGAGTAGTTTGAAAGTTGTTTCATGGCTGTACACATCAACACAAAAAAGTTGTTAACTCAGTGCATGCAATGCTTAGACAATACAAATAGTATACATTTCAATTTTACACCAAAGCACTTACTGCAAAGCTAATGGAAACACTTTAGATTAACTTCTCACATGATTCTGAGATGTCTGAAAGTTGATTCATACCTGTACACATCAAGACAAAAAAGTTGTTTTCTCAGTGCATGCAAAGCTTTGACAATACCAATAGTATACATTTCAATTTTACACCAAAGCACTTACTGCAAACCTAATGGAAACACCTTAGGTTAACTTTCCACATCATTATGAGTAGTTTGAAAGTTGTTTCATGGCTGTACACATCAACACAAAAAAGTTGTTATCTCAGTGCATGCAATGCTTAGACAATACAAATAGCATACATTTCAATTTTCCACCAAAGCACTTACTGCAAACCTAATTGAAACACTTTAGGTTAACTTCCCACATGATTCTGAGATGTCTGAAAGTTGTTTTTTACCTGTGCACATAAAGACAAAAATGTTGATTTCACAGTGAATAGAATGCTTTGACATAAAAGTAGTATACATTTCAATTGTACTCAAAAGTCCTGACTGCAAACCTAATGGATTCAGCTTAGGTTAACTTTCCACATGATTATGAGTAGTTCGAAAGCTGTTTCATGGCTGTACACATCAACACAAAAAAGTTGTTATCTCAGTGCATGCAATGCTTAGTCAATACAATTAGTATACATTTCAATTTTACAACAAAGCACTTACTGCAAACCTAATGGAAACACTTTAGGTTAACTTCCCACATGATTCTGAGATGTCTGAAAGTTGTTTCATACCTGTGCACATAAAGACAAAAAAGTTGTTTTCTCAGTGCATGCAAAGCTTTGACAATACAAATAGTATACATTTCATTTTTACACCAAAGCACTTACTGCAAACCTAATGGAAACACTTTAGGTTAACTTCTCACATGATTATGAGTAGTTTGAAAGTTGTTTCATGGCTGTACACATCAACACAAAACAGTTGCTATCTCAGTGCATGCAATGCTTAGAGAATGCAAATAGTATACATTTCAATTTTACACCAAAGTCCTTACTGCAAACCTAATGGAAACAACTTAGATTAACTTCCCACATGATTCTGAGATGTCTGAAAGTTGTTTCATACCTGTGCACATCAAGACAAAAAAGTTGTTTTCTCAGTGCATGCAATGCTTTTACAATACATATAGAATACATTTCAATTTTACACCAAAGCACTTACTGCAAACCTAATGGAAACACCTTAGGTTAACTTTCCACATGATTCTGAGATGTCTGAAAGTTGTTTCATACCTGTGCACATAAAGACAAAAAAGTTGTTTTCTCAGTGCATGCAAAGCTTTGACAATACAAATAGTATACATTTCATTTTTACACCAAAGCACTTACTGCAAACCTAATGGAAACACCTTAGGTTAACTTTCCACATGATTATGAGTAGTTTGAAAGTTGTTTCATGGCTGTACACATCAACACAAAAAAGTTGTTATCTCAGTGAATAGAATGCTTTGACATAAAAGTAGTATACATTTCAAATGTACTCAAAAGTCCTGACTGCAAACCTAATGGAAACACCTTAGGTTAACTTTCCACATGAGTATGACTAGGTTTAAAGTTGTTTCATGCCTCAGTTCATCAAGACAAAAAAGTTTATTTCTCAGTGCTACTATGCTCTGACATTAAGGTCGTATACATCTCAATTTTACTCCAAAGTACTTACTGCAATCAAATGGAAACACCTTAGGTTAACTTTCCACATGATTATGAGTAGTTTGAAAGTTGTTTCATGGCTGTACACATCAACACAAAAAAGTTGTTAACTCAGTGCATGCAATGCTTAGACAATACAAATAGTATACATTTCAATTTTACACCAAAGCACTTACTGCAAACCTAATGGAAACATCTTAGGTTAACTTTCCACATCATTATGAGTAGTTTGAAAGTTGTTTCATGGCTGTACACATCAACACAAAAAAGTTGTTATCTCAGTGCATGCAATGCTTAGACAATACAAATAGCATATATTTCAATTTTCCACCAAAGCACTTACTGCAAACCTAATGGAAACACCTTAGGTTAACTTTCCACATGAGTATGACCAGGTTTAAAGTTGTTTCATGCCTCAGTTCATCAAGACAAAAAAGTTTCTTTCTCAGTGCTACTATGCTCTGACATTAAGGTAGTATACATCTCAATTTTACTCCAAAGTACTTACTGCAAACAAATGGAAACACCTAAGGTTAACTTCCCACATGATTATTAGTAGTTTGAAAGTTGTTTCCTGGCTGTACACATCAACACAAAAAAGTTGTTATCTCAGTGCATGCAATGCTTAGACAATACAAATAGTATACATTTCAATTTTACACCAAAGCACTTACTGCAAATCTAATGGAAACACTTTAGATTAACTTCCCACATGATTCTGAGATGTCTGAAAGTTGATTCATACGTGTGCACATCAAGACAAAAAAGTTGTTTTCTCAGTGCATGCAAAGCTTTGACAATACCAATAGTATACATTTCAATTTTACACCAAAGCACTTACTGCAAACCTATGGAAACACCTTAGGTTAACTTTCCACATCATTATGAGTAGTTTGAAAGTTGTTTCATGGCTGTAGACATCAACACAAAAAAGTTGTTATCTCAGTGCATGCAATGCTTAGACAATACAAATAGCATACATTTCAATTTTCCACCAAAGCACTTACTGCAAACCTAATGGAAACACTTTAGGTTAACTTCCCACATGATTCTGAGATGTCTGAAAGTTGTTTTTTACCTGTGCACATAAAGACAAAAATGTTGATTTCACAGTGAATAGAATGCTTTGACATAAAAGTAGTATACATTTCAATTGTACTCAAAAGTCCTGACTGCAAACCTAATGGATACAGCTTAGGTTAACTTTCCACATGATTATGAGTAGTTTGAAAGCTGTTTCATGGCTGTATACATCAACACAAAAAAGTTGTTATCTCAGGGCATGCAATGCTTAGACAATACAATTAGTATACATTTCAATTTTACAGCAAAGCACTTACTGCAAACCTAATGGAAACACCTTAGGTTAACTTCCCACATGATTCTGAGATGTCTGAAAGTTGTTTCATACTTGTGCACATAAAGACAAAAAAGTTGATTTCACAGTGAATACAATGCTTTGACATAAGAGTAGTATACATTTCAATTGTACTCAAAAGTCCTGACTGCAAACCTAATGGATACAGCTTAGGTTAACTTTCCACATGATTATGAGTAGTTCGAAAGCTGTTTCATGGCTGTACACATCAACACAAAAAAGTTGTTATCTCAGTGCATGCAATGCTTAGTCAATACAAATAGTATACATTTCAATTTTACACCAAAGCACTTACTGCAAAACTAATGGAAACACTTTAGGTTAACTTCCCACATGATTCTGAGATGTCTGAAAGTTCTTTCATACCTGTGCACATAGAGACAAAAAAGTTGATTTCACAGTGAATAGAATGCTTTGACATAAAAGTAGTATACATTTCAATTGTACTCAAAAGTCCTGACTGCAAACCTAATGGAAACACCTTAGGTTAACTTTCCACATGAGTATGACCAGGTTTAAAGTAGTTTCATGCCTCAGTTCATCAAGACAAAAAAGTTTCTTTCTCAGTGCTACTATGCTCTGACATTAAGGTAGTATACATCTCAATTTTACTCCAAAGTACTTACTGCAAACAAATGGAAACACCTAAGGTTAACTTCCCACATGATTATTAGTAGTTTGAAAGTTGTTTCCTGGCTGTACACATCAACACAAAAAAGTTGTTATCTCAGTGCATGCAATGCTTAGACAATACAAATAGTATACATTTCAATTTTACACCAAAGCACTTACTGCAAATCTAATGGAAACACTTTAGATTAACTTCCCACATGATTCTGAGATGTCTGAAAGTTGATTCATACGTGTGCACATCAAGACAAAAAAGTTGTTTTCTCAGTGCATGCAAAGCTTTGACAATTCCAATAGTATACATTTCAATTTTACACCAAAGCACTTACTGCAAACCTAATGGAAACACCTTAGGTTAACTTTCCACATCATTATGAGTAGTTTGAAAGTTGTTTCATGGCTGTAGACATCAACACAAAAAAGTTGTTATCTCAGTGCATGCAATGCTTAGACAATACAAATAGCATACATTTCAATTTTCCACCAAAGCACTTACTGCAAACCTAATGGAAACACTTTAGGTTAACTTCCCACATGATTCTGAGATGTCTGAAAGTTGTTTTTTACCTGTGCACATAAAGACAAAAATGTTGATTTCACAGTGAATAGAATGCTTTGACATAAAAGTAGTATACATTTCAATTGTACTCAAAAGTCCTGACTGCAAACCTAATGGATACAGCTTAGGTTAACTTTCCACATGATTATGAGTAGTTTGAAAGCTGTTTCATGGCTGTATACATCAACACAAAAAAGTTGTTATCTCAGGGCATGCAATGCTTAGACAATACAATTAGTATACATTTCAATTTTACAGCAAAGCACTTACTGCAAACCTAATGGAAACACTTTAGGTTAACTTCCCACATGATTCTGAGATGTCTGAAAGTTGTTTCATACTTGTGCACATAAAGACAAAAAAGTTGATTTCACAGTGAATAGAATGCTTTGACATAAGAGTAGTATACATTTCAATTGTACTCAAAAGTCCTGACTGCAAACCTAATGGATACAGCTTAGGTTAACTTTCCACATGATTATAAGTAGTTCGAAAGCTGTTTCATGGCTGTACACATCAACACAAAAAAGTTGTTATCTCAGTGCATGCAATGCTTAGTCAATACAATTAGTATACACTTCAATTTTACAACAAAGCACTTACTGCAAACCTAATGGAAACACTTTAGGTTAACTTCCCACATGATTCTGAGATGTCTGAAAGTTGTTTCATACCTGTGCACATAAAGACAAAAAAGTTGTTTTCTCAGTGCATGCAAAGCTTTGACAATACAAATAGTATACATTTCATTTTTACACCAAAGCACTTACTGCAAACCTAATGGAAACACTTTAGGTTAACTTCTCACATGATTATGAGTAGTTTGAAAGTTGTTTCATGGCTGTACACATCAACACAAAACAGTTGCTATCTCAGTGCATACAATGCTTAGAGAATACAAATAGTATACATTTCAATTTTACACCAAAGTCCTTACTGCAAACCTAATGGAAACAACTTAGATTAACTTCCCACATGATTCTGAGATGTCTGAAAGTTGTTTCATACCTGTGCACATCAAGACAAAAAAGTTGTTATCTCAGTGCATGCAATGCTTAGACAATACAAATAGCATACATTTCAATTTTCCACCAAAGCACTTACTGCAAACCTAATGGAAACACTTTAGGTTAACTTCCCACATGATTCTGAGATGTCTGAAAGTTGTTTTTTACCTGTGCACATAAAGACAAAAATGTTGATTTCACAGTGAATAGAATGCTTTGACATAAAAGTAGTATACATTACAATTGTACTCAAAAGTCCTGACTGCAAACCTAATGGATACAGCTTAGGTTAACTTTCCACATGATTAT
The DNA here is from genome assembly GCF_030028105.1 of Mobula birostris. Classification (NCBI taxonomy): domain Eukaryota; kingdom Metazoa; phylum Chordata; class Chondrichthyes; order Myliobatiformes; family Myliobatidae; genus Mobula; species Mobula birostris. Next base: position 38,067 of record NW_027274113.1, read on the forward strand.
GAGTAGTTTGAAAGCTGTTTCATGGCTGTATACATCAACACAAAAAAGTTGTTATCTCAGGGCATGCAATGCTTAGACAATACAATTAGTATACATTTCAATTTTACAGCAAAGCACTTACTGCAAACCTAATGGAAACACTTTAGGTTAACTTCCCACATGATTCTGAGATGTCTGAAAGTTCTTTCATACTTGTGCACATAAAGACAAAAAAGTTGATTTCACAGTGAATAGAATGCTTTGACATAAAAGTAGTATACATTTCAATTGTACTCAAAAGTCCTGACTGCAAACCTAATGGATACAGCTTAGGTTAACTTTCCACATGATTATGAGTAGTTCGAAAGCTGTTTCATGGCTGTACACATCAACACAAAAAAGTTGTTATCTGAGTGCATGCAATGCTTAGTCAATACAATTAGTATACATTTCAATTTTACAGCAAAGCACTTACTGCAAACCTAATGGAAACACTTTAGGTTAACTTCCCACATGATTCTGAGATGTCTGAAAGTTGTTTCATACCTATGCACATAAAGACAAAAAAGTTGATTTCACAGTGAATAGAATGCTTTGACATAAAAGTAGTATACATTTCAATTGTACTCAAAAGTCCTGACTGCAAACCTAATGGAAACACCTTAGGTTAACTTTCCACATGAGTATGACCAGGTTTAAAGTTGTTTCATGCCTCAGTTCATCAAGACAAAAAAGTTTCTTTCTCAGTGCTACTATGCTCTGACATTAAGGTAGTATACATCTCAATTTTAATCCAAAGTACTTACTGCAAACAAATGGAAACACCTAAGGTTAACTTCCCACATGATTATTAGTAGTTTGAAAGTTGTTTCCTGGCTGTACACATCAACACAAAAAAGTTGTTATCTCAGTGCATGCAATGCTTAGACAATACAAATAGTATACATTTCAATTTTACACCAAAGCACTTACTGCAAAGCTAATGGAAACACTTTAGATTAACTTCTCACATGATTCTGAGATGTCTGAAAGTTGATTCATACCTGTACACATCAAGACAAAAAAGTTGTTTTCTCAGTGCATGCAAAGCTTTGACAATACCAATAGTATACATTTCAATTTTACACCAAAGCACTTACTGCAAACCTAATGGAAACACCTTAGGTTAACTTTCCACATCATTATGAGTAGTTTGAAAGTTGTTTCATGGCTGTACACATCAACACAAAAAAGTTGTTATCTCAGTGCATGCAATGCTTAGACAATACAAATAGCATACATTTCAATTTTCCACCAAAGCACTTACTGCAAACCTAATTGAAACACTTTAGGTTAACTTCCCACATGATTCTGAGATGTCTGAAAGTTGTTTTTTACCTGTGCACATAAAGACAAAAATGTTGATTTCACAGTGAATAGAATGCTTTGACATAAAAGTAGTATACATTTCAATTGTACTCAAAAGTCCTGACTGCAAACCTAATGGATTCAGCTTAGGTTAACTTTCCACATGATTATGAGTAGTTCGAAAGCTGTTTCATGGCTGTACACATCAACACAAAAAAGTTGTTATCTCAGTGCATGCAATGCTTAGTCAATACAATTAGTATACATTTCAATTTTACAACAAAGCACTTACTGCAAACCTAATGGAAACACTTTAGGTTAACTTCCCACATGATTCTGAGATGTCTGAAAGTTGTTTCATACCTGTGCACATAAAGACAAAAAAGTTGTTTTCTCAGTGCATGCAAAGCTTTGACAATACAAATAGTATACATTTCATTTTTACACCAAAGCACTTACTGCAAACCTAATGGAAACACTTTAGGTTAACTTCTCACATGATTATGAGTAGTTTGAAAGTTGTTTCATGGCTGTACACATCAACACAAAACAGTTGCTATCTCAGTGCATGCAATGCTTAGAGAATGCAAATAGTATACATTTCAATTTTACACCAAAGTCCTTACTGCAAACCTAATGGAAACAACTTAGATTAACTTCCCACATGATTCTGAGATGTCTGAAAGTTGTTTCATACCTGTGCACATCAAGACAAAAAAGTTGTTTTCTCAGTGCATGCAATGCTTTTACAATACATATAGAATACATTTCAATTTTACACCAAAGCACTTACTGCAAACCTAATGGAAACACCTTAGGTTAACTTTCCACATGATTCTGAGATGTCTGAAAGTTGTTTCATACCTGTGCACATAAAGACAAAAAAGTTGTTTTCTCAGTGCATGCAAAGCTTTGACAATACAAATAGTATACATTTCATTTTTACACCAAAGCACTTACTGCAAACCTAATGGAAACACCTTAGGTTAACTTTCCACATGATTATGAGTAGTTTGAAAGTTGTTTCATGGCTGTACACATCAACACAAAAAAGTTGTTATCTCAGTGAATAGAATGCTTTGACATAAAAGTAGTATACATTTCAAATGTACTCAAAAGTCCTGACTGCAAACCTAATGGAAACACCTTAGGTTAACTTTCCACATGAGTATGACTAGGTTTAAAGTTGTTTCATGCCTCAGTTCATCAAGACAAAAAAGTTTATTTCTCAGTGCTACTATGCTCTGACATTAAGGTCGTATACATCTCAATTTTACTCCAAAGTACTTACTGCAATCAAATGGAAACACCTTAGGTTAACTTTCCACATGATTATGAGTAGTTTGAAAGTTGTTTCATGGCTGTACACATCAACACAAAAAAGTTGTTAACTCAGTGCATGCAATGCTTAGACAATACAAATAGTATACATTTCAATTTTACACCAAAGCACTTACTGCAAACCTAATGGAAACATCTTAGGTTAACTTTCCACATCATTATGAGTAGTTTGAAAGTTGTTTCATGGCTGTACACATCAACACAAAAAAGTTGTTATCTCAGTGCATGCAATGCTTAGACAATACAAATAGCATATATTTCAATTTTCCACCAAAGCACTTACTGCAAACCTAATGGAAACACCTTAGGTTAACTTTCCACATGAGTATGACCAGGTTTAAAGTTGTTTCATGCCTCAGTTCATCAAGACAAAAAAGTTTCTTTCTCAGTGCTACTATGCTCTGACATTAAGGTAGTATACATCTCAATTTTACTCCAAAGTACTTACTGCAAACAAATGGAAACACCTAAGGTTAACTTCCCACATGATTATTAGTAGTTTGAAAGTTGTTTCCTGGCTGTACACATCAACACAAAAAAGTTGTTATCTCAGTGCATGCAATGCTTAGACAATACAAATAGTATACATTTCAATTTTACACCAAAGCACTTACTGCAAATCTAATGGAAACACTTTAGATTAACTTCCCACATGATTCTGAGATGTCTGAAAGTTGATTCATACGTGTGCACATCAAGACAAAAAAGTTGTTTTCTCAGTGCATGCAAAGCTTTGACAATACCAATAGTATACATTTCAATTTTACACCAAAGCACTTACTGCAAACCTATGGAAACACCTTAGGTTAACTTTCCACATCATTATGAGTAGTTTGAAAGTTGTTTCATGGCTGTAGACATCAACACAAAAAAGTTGTTATCTCAGTGCATGCAATGCTTAGACAATACAAATAGCATACATTTCAATTTTCCACCAAAGCACTTACTGCAAACCTAATGGAAACACTTTAGGTTAACTTCCCACATGATTCTGAGATGTCTGAAAGTTGTTTTTTACCTGTGCACATAAAGACAAAAATGTTGATTTCACAGTGAATAGAATGCTTTGACATAAAAGTAGTATACATTTCAATTGTACTCAAAAGTCCTGACTGCAAACCTAATGGATACAGCTTAGGTTAACTTTCCACATGATTATGAGTAGTTTGAAAGCTGTTTCATGGCTGTATACATCAACACAAAAAAGTTGTTATCTCAGGGCATGCAATGCTTAGACAATACAATTAGTATACATTTCAATTTTACAGCAAAGCACTTACTGCAAACCTAATGGAAACACCTTAGGTTAACTTCCCACATGATTCTGAGATGTCTGAAAGTTGTTTCATACTTGTGCACATAAAGACAAAAAAGTTGATTTCACAGTGAATACAATGCTTTGACATAAGAGTAGTATACATTTCAATTGTACTCAAAAGTCCTGACTGCAAACCTAATGGATACAGCTTAGGTTAACTTTCCACATGATTATGAGTAGTTCGAAAGCTGTTTCATGGCTGTACACATCAACACAAAAAAGTTGTTATCTCAGTGCATGCAATGCTTAGTCAATACAAATAGTATACATTTCAATTTTACACCAAAGCACTTACTGCAAAACTAATGGAAACACTTTAGGTTAACTTCCCACATGATTCTGAGATGTCTGAAAGTTCTTTCATACCTGTGCACATAGAGACAAAAAAGTTGATTTCACAGTGAATAGAATGCTTTGACATAAAAGTAGTATACATTTCAATTGTACTCAAAAGTCCTGACTGCAAACCTAATGGAAACACCTTAGGTTAACTTTCCACATGAGTATGACCAGGTTTAAAGTAGTTTCATGCCTCAGTTCATCAAGACAAAAAAGTTTCTTTCTCAGTGCTACTATGCTCTGACATTAAGGTAGTATACATCTCAATTTTACTCCAAAGTACTTACTGCAAACAAATGGAAACACCTAAGGTTAACTTCCCACATGATTATTAGTAGTTTGAAAGTTGTTTCCTGGCTGTACACATCAACACAAAAAAGTTGTTATCTCAGTGCATGCAATGCTTAGACAATACAAATAGTATACATTTCAATTTTACACCAAAGCACTTACTGCAAATCTAATGGAAACACTTTAGATTAACTTCCCACATGATTCTGAGATGTCTGAAAGTTGATTCATACGTGTGCACATCAAGACAAAAAAGTTGTTTTCTCAGTGCATGCAAAGCTTTGACAATTCCAATAGTATACATTTCAATTTTACACCAAAGCACTTACTGCAAACCTAATGGAAACACCTTAGGTTAACTTTCCACATCATTATGAGTAGTTTGAAAGTTGTTTCATGGCTGTAGACATCAACACAAAAAAGTTGTTATCTCAGTGCATGCAATGCTTAGACAATACAAATAGCATACATTTCAATTTTCCACCAAAGCACTTACTGCAAACCTAATGGAAACACTTTAGGTTAACTTCCCACATGATTCTGAGATGTCTGAAAGTTGTTTTTTACCTGTGCACATAAAGACAAAAATGTTGATTTCACAGTGAATAGAATGCTTTGACATAAAAGTAGTATACATTTCAATTGTACTCAAAAGTCCTGACTGCAAACCTAATGGATACAGCTTAGGTTAACTTTCCACATGATTATGAGTAGTTTGAAAGCTGTTTCATGGCTGTATACATCAACACAAAAAAGTTGTTATCTCAGGGCATGCAATGCTTAGACAATACAATTAGTATACATTTCAATTTTACAGCAAAGCACTTACTGCAAACCTAATGGAAACACTTTAGGTTAACTTCCCACATGATTCTGAGATGTCTGAAAGTTGTTTCATACTTGTGCACATAAAGACAAAAAAGTTGATTTCACAGTGAATAGAATGCTTTGACATAAGAGTAGTATACATTTCAATTGTACTCAAAAGTCCTGACTGCAAACCTAATGGATACAGCTTAGGTTAACTTTCCACATGATTATAAGTAGTTCGAAAGCTGTTTCATGGCTGTACACATCAACACAAAAAAGTTGTTATCTCAGTGCATGCAATGCTTAGTCAATACAATTAGTATACATTTCAATTTTACAACAAAGCACTTACTGCAAACCTAATGGAAACACTTTAGGTTAACTTCCCACATGATTCTGAGATGTCTGAAAGTTGTTTCATACCTGTGCACATAAAGACAAAAAAGTTGTTTTCTCAGTGCATGCAAAGCTTTGACAATACAAATAGTATACATTTCATTTTTACACCAAAGCACTTACTGCAAACCTAATGGAAACACTTTAGGTTAACTTCTCACATGATTATGAGTAGTTTGAAAGTTGTTTCATGGCTGTACACATCAACACAAAACAGTTGCTATCTCAGTGCATACAATGCTTAGAGAATACAAATAGTATACATTTCAATTTTACACCAAAGTCCTTACTGCAAACCTAATGGAAACAACTTAGATTAACTTCCCACATGATTCTGAGATGTCTGAAAGTTGTTTCATACCTGTGCACATCAAGACAAAAAAGTTGTTATCTCAGTGCATGCAATGCTTAGACAATACAAATAGCATACATTTCAATTTTCCACCAAAGCACTTACTGCAAACCTAATGGAAACACTTTAGGTTAACTTCCCACATGATTCTGAGATGTCTGAAAGTTGTTTTTTACCTGTGCACATAAAGACAAAAATGTTGATTTCACAGTGAATAGAATGCTTTGACATAAAAGTAGTATACATTACAATTGTACTCAAAAGTCCTGACTGCAAACCTAATGGATACAGCTTAGGTTAACTTTCCACATGATTATGAGTAGTTTGAAAGCTGTTTCATGGCTGTATACATCAACACAAAAAAGTTGTTATCTCAGGGCATGCAATGCTTAGACAATACAATTAGTATACATTTCAATTTTACAGCAAAGCACTTACTGCAAACCTAATGGAAACACTTTAGGTTAACTTCCCACATGATTCTGAGATGTCTGAAAGTTCTTTCATACTTGTGCACATAAAGACAAAAAAGTTGATTTCACAGTGAATAGAATGCTTTGACATAAAAGTAGTATACATTTCAATTGTACTCAAAAGTCCTGACTGCAAACCTAATGGATACAGCTTAGGTTAACTTTCCACATGATTATGAGTAGTTCGAAAGCTGTTTCATGGCTGTACACATCAACACAAAAAAGTTGTTATCTGAGTGCATGCAATGCTTAGTCAATACAATTAGTATACATTTCAATTTTACAGCAAAGCACTTACTGCAAACCTAATGGAAACACTTTAGGTTAACTTCCCACATGATTCTGAGATGTCTGAAAGTTGTTTCATACCTATGCACATAAAGACAAAAAAGTTGATTTCACAGTGAATAGAATGCTTTGACATAAAAGTAGTATACATTTCAATTGTACTCAAAAGTCCTGACTGCAAACCTAATGGAAACACCTTAGGTTAACTTTCCACATGAGTATGACCAGGTTTAAAGTTGTTTCATGCCTCAGTTCATCAAGACAAAAAAGTTTCTTTCTCAGTGCTACTATGCTCTGACATTAAGGTAGTATACATCTCAATTTTAATCCAAAGTACTTACTGCAAACAAATGGAAACACCTAAGGTTAACTTCCCACATGATTATTAGTAGTTTGAAAGTTGTTTCCTGGCTGTACACATCAACACAAAAAAGTTGTTATCTCAGTGCATGCAATGCTTAGACAATACAAATAGTATACATTTCAATTTTACACCAAAGCACTTACTGCAAATCTAATGGAAACACTTTAGATTAACTTCCCACATGATTCTGAGATGTCTGAAAGTTGATTCATACGTGTGCACATCAAGACAAAAAAGTTGTTTTCTCAGTGCATGCAAAGCTTTGACAATACCAATAGTATACATTTCAATTTTACACCAAAGCACTTACTGCAAACCTAATGGAAACACCTTAGGTTAACTTTCCACATCATTATGAGTAGTTTGAAAGTTGTTTCATGGCTGTAGACATCAACACAAAAAAGTTGTTATCTCAGTGCATGCAATGCTTAGACAATACAAATAGCATACATTTCAATTTTCCACCAAAGCACTTACTGCAAACCTAATGGAAACACTTTAGGTTAACTTCCCACATGATTCTGAGATGTCTGAAAGTTGTTTTTTACCTGTGCACATAAAGACAAAAATGTTGATTTCACAGTGAATAGAATGCTTTGACATAAAAGTAGTATACATTTCAATTGTACTCAAAAGTCCTGACTGCAAACCTAATGGATACAGCTTAGGTTAACTTTCCACATGATTATGAGTAGTTTGAAAGCTGTTTCATGGCTGTATACATCAACACAAAAAAGTTGTTATCTCAGTGCATGCAATGCTTAGACAATACAATTAGTATACATTTCAATTTTACAGTAAAGTACTTACTGCAAACCTAATGGAAACACTTTAGGTTAACTTCCCACATGATTCTAAGATGTCTGAAAGTTGTTTCATACTTGTGCACATAAAGACAAAAAAGTTGTTTTCACAGTGAATAGAATGCTTTGACATAAAAGTAGTATACATTTCAATTGTACTCAAAAGTCCTGACTGCAAACCTAATGGATACAGCTTAGGTTAACTTTCCACATGATTATGAGTAGTTCGAAAGCTGTTTCATGGCTGTTACACATCAACACAAAAAAGTTGTTATCTCAGTGCATGCAATGCTTAGTCAATACAATTAGTATACATTTCAATTTTACAGCAAAGCACTTACTGCAAACCTAATGGAAACACTTTAGGTTAACTTCCCACATGATTCTGAGATGTCTGAAAGTTGTTTCATACCTGTGCACATAAAGACAAAAAAGTTTTTTCTCAGTGCATGCAAAGCTTTGACAATACAAATAGTATACATTTCATTTTTAAACCAAAGCACTTACTGCAAACCTAATGGAAACACCTTAGGTTAACTTTCCACATGATTATGAGTAGTTTGAAAGTTGTTTCATGGCTGTACACATCAACACAAAAAAGTTGTTATCTCAGTGCATGCAAAGCTTTGACAATACCAATAGTATACATTTCAATTTTACACCAAAGCTCTTACTGCAAACCTAATGGAAACACCTTAGGTTAACTTTCCACATGATTATGAGTAGTTTGAAAGTTGTTTCATGGCTGTAGACATCAACACAAAAAAGTTGTTATCTCAGTGCATGCAATGCTTAGACAATACAAATAGCATACATTTCAATTTTCCACCAAAGCACTTACTGCAAACCTAATGGAAACACTTTAGGTTAACTTCCCACATGATTCTGAGATGTCTGAAAGTTGTTTCATACTTGTGCACATAAAGACAAAAAAGTTGATTTCACAGTGAATAGAATGCTTTGACATAAAAGTAGTATACATTTCAATTGTACTCAAAAGTCCTGACTGCAAACCTAATGGATACAGCTTAGGTTAACTTTCCACATGATTATGAGTAGTTCGAAAGCTGTTTCATGGCTGTACACATCAACACAAAAAAGTTGTTATCTCAGTGCATGCAATGCTTAGTCAATACAATTAGTATACATTTCAATTTTACAGCAAAGCACTTACTGCAAACCTAATGGAAACACTTTAGGTTAACTTCCCACATGATTCTGAGATGTCTGAAAGTTGTTTCATACCTATGCACATAAAGACAAAAAAGTTGATTTCACAGTGAATAGAATGCTTTGACATAAAAGTAGTATACATTTCAATTGTACTCAAAAGTCCTGACTGCAAACCTAATGGATACAGCTTAGGTTAACTTTCCACATGATTATGAGTAGTTCGAAAGCTGTTTCATGGCTGTTACACATCAACACAAAAAAGTTGTTATCTCAGTGCATGCAATGCTTAGTCAATACAATTAGTATACATTTCAATTTTACAGCAAAGCACTTACTGCAAACCTAATGGAAACACTTTAGGTTAACTTCCCACATGATTCTGAGATGTCTGAAAGTTGTTTCATACCTGTGCACATAAAGACAAAAAAGTTTTTTCTCAGTGCATGCAAAGCTTTGACAATACAAATAGTATACATTTCATTTTTAAACCAAAGCACTTACTGCAAACCTAATGGAAACACCTTAGGTTAACTTTCCACATGATTATGAGTAGTTTGAAAGTTGTTTCATGGCTGTACACATCAACACAAAAAAGTTGTTATCTCAGTGCATGCAAAGCTTTGACAATACCAATAGTATACATTTCAATTTTACACCAAAGCTCTTACTGCAAACCTAATGGAAACACCTTAGGTTAACTTTCCACATGATTATGAGTAGTTTGAAAGTTGTTTCATGGCTGTAGACATCAACACAAAAAAGTTGTTATCTCAGTGCATGCAATGCTTAGACAATACAAATAGCATACATTTCAATTTTCCACCAAAGCACTTACTGCAAACCTAATGGAAACACTTTAGGTTAACTTCCCACATGATTCTGAGATGTCTGAAAGTTGTTTCATACTTGTGCACATAAAGACAAAAAAGTTGATTTCACAGTGAATAGAATGCTTTGACATAAAAGTAGTATACATTTCAATTGTACTCAAAAGTCCTGACTGCAAACCTAATGGATACAGCTTAGGTTAACTTTCCACATGATTATGAGTAGTTCGAAAGCTGTTTCATGGCTGTACACATCAACACAAAAAAGTTGTTATCTCAGTGCATGCAATGCTTAGTCAATACAATTAGTATACATTTCAATTTTACAGCAAAGCACTTACTGCAAACCTAATGGAAACACTTTAGGTTAACTTCCCACATGATTCTGAGATGTCTGAAAGTTGTTTCATACCTATGCACATAAAGACAAAAAAGTTGATTTCACAGTGAATAGAATGCTTTGACATAAAAGTAGTATACATTTCAATTGTACTCAAAAGTCCTGACTGCAAACCTAATGGAAACACCTTAGGTTAACTTTCCACATGAGTATGACCAGGTTTAAAGTTGTTTCATGCCTCAGTTCATCAAGACAAAAAAGTTTCTTTCTCAGTGCTACTATGCTCTGACATTAAGGTAGTATACATCTCAATTTTACTCCAAAGTACTTACTGCAAACAAATGGAAACACCTAAGGTTAACTTCCCACATGATTATTAGTAGTTTGAAAGTTGTTTCCTGGCTGTACACATCAACACAAAAAAGTTGTTATCTCAGTGCATGCAATGCTTAGACAATACAAATAGTATACATTTCAATTTTACACCAAAGCACTTACTGCAAATCTAATGGAAACACTTTAGATTAACTTCCCACATGATTCTGAGATGTCTGAAAGTTGATTCATACGTGTGCACATCAAGACAAAAAAGTTGTTTTCTCAGTGCATGCAAAGCTTTGACAATACCAATAGTATACATTTCAATTTTACACCAAAGCACTTACTGCAAACCTAATGGAAACACCTTAGGTTAACTTTCCACATCATTATGAGTAGTTTGAAAGTTGTTTCATGGCTGTAGACATCAACACAAAAAAGTTGTTATCTCAGTGCATGCAATGCTTAGACAATACAAATAGCATACATTTCAATTTTCCACCAAAGCACTTACTGCAAACCTAATGGAAACACTTTAGGTTAACTTCCCACATGATTCTGAGATGTCTGAAAGTTGTTTTTTACCTGTGCACATAAAGACAAAAATGTTGATTTCACAGTGAATAGAATGCTTTGACATAAAAGTAGTATACATTTCAATTGTACTCAAAAGTCCTGACTGCAAACCTAATGGATACAGCTTAGGTTAACTTTCCACATGATTATGAGTAGTTTGAAAGCAGTTTCATGGCTGTATACATCAACACAAAAAAGTTGTTATCTCAGGGCATGCAATGCTTAGACAATACAATTAGTATACATTTCAATTTTACAGCAAAGCACTTACTGCAAACATAATGGAAACACTTTAGGTTAACTTCCCACATGATTCTGAGATGTCTGAAAGTTGTTTCATACTTGTGCACATAAAGACAAAAAAGTTGATTTCACAGTGAATAGAATGCTTTGACATAAGAGTAGTATACATTTCAATTGTACTCAAAAGTCCTGACTGCAAACCTAATGGATACAGCTTAGGTTAACTTTCCACATGATTATGAGTAGTTCGAAAGCTGTTTCATGGCTGTACACATCAACACAAAACAGTTGCTATCTCAGTGCATGCAAAGCTTTGACAATACAAATAGTATACATTTCATTTTTACACCAAAGCACTTACTGCAAACCTAATGGAAACACTTTAGGTTAACTTCTCACATGATTATGAGTAGTTTGAAAGTTGTTTCATGGCTGTACACATCAACACAAAACAGTTGCTATCTCAGTGCATGCAATGCTTAGAGAATAGCAATAGTATACATTTCAATTTTACACCAAAGTCCTTACTGCAAACCTAATGGAAACAACTTAGATTAACTTCCCACATGATTCTGAGATGTCTGAAAGTTGTTTCATACCTGTGCACATCAAGACAAAAAAGTTGTTTTCTCAGTGCATGCAATGCTTTTACAATACATATAGAATACATTTCAATTTTACACCAAAGCACTTACTGCAAACCTAATGGAAACACCTTAGGTTAACTTTCCACATGATTCTGAGATGTCTGAAAGTTGTTTCATACCTGTGCACATAAAGACAAAAAAGTTGTTTTCTCAGTGCATGCAAAGCTTTGACAATACAAATAGTATACATTTCATTTTTACACCAAAGCACTTACTGGAAACCTAATGGAAACACTTTAGGTTAACTTCTCACATGATTATGAGTAGTTTGAAAGTTGTTTCATGGCTGTACACATCAACACAAAACAGTTGCTATCTCAGTGCATGCAATGCTTAGAGAATAGAAATAGTATACATTTCAATTTTACACCAAAGTCCTTACTGCAAACCTAATGGAAACAACTTAGATTAACTTCCCACATGATTCTGAGATGTCTGAAAGTTGTTTCATACCTGTGCACATCAAGACAAAAAAGTTGTTTTCTCAGTGCATGCAATGCTTTTACAATACATATAGAATACATTTCAATTTTACACCAAAGCACTTACTGCAAACCTAATGGAAACACCTTAGGTTAACTTTCCACATGATTCTGAGATGTCTGAAAGTTGTTTCATACCTGTGCACATAAAGACAAAAAAGTTGTTTTCTCAGTGCATGCAAAGCTTTGACAATACAAATAGTATACATTTCATTTTTACACCAAAGCACTTACTGCAAACCTAATGGAAACACCTTAGGTTAACTTTCCACATGATTATGAGTAGTTTGAAAGTTGTTTCATGGCTGTACACATCAACACAAAAAAGTTGTTAACTCAGTGCATGCAATGCGTAGACAATACAAATAGTATACATTTCAATTTTACACCAAAGCACTTACTGCAAAACTAATGGAAACACTTTAGGTTAACTTCCCACATGATTCTGAGATGTCTGAAAGTTGTTTCATACCTGTGCACATAAAGACAAAAAAGTTGATTTCACAGTGAATAGAATGCTTTGACATAAAAGTAGTATACATTTCAATTGTACTCAAAAGTCCTGACTGCAAACCTAATGGAAACACCTTTGGTTAATTTTCCACATGAGTATGACCAGGTTTAAAGTTGTTTCATGCCTCAGTTCATCAAGACAAAAAAGTTTCTTTCTCAGTGCTACTATGCTCTGACATTAAGGTAGTATACATCTCAATTTTACTCCAAAGTTCTTACTGCAAACAAATGGAAACACCTTAGGTTAACTTCCCACATGATTATTAGTAGTTTGAAAGTTGTTTCCTGGCTGTACACATCAACACAAAAAAGTTGTTATCTCAGTGCATGTAATGCTTAGACAATACAAATAGTATACATTTCAATTTTACACCAAAGCACTTACTGCAAAACTAATGGAAACACTTTAGGTTAACTTCCCACATGATTCTGAGATGTCTGAAAGTTGTTTCATACCTGTGCACATAGAGACAAAAAAGTTGATTTCACAGTGAATAGAATGCTTTGACATAAAAGTAGTATACATTTCAATTGTACTCAAAAGTCCTGACTGCAAACCTAATGGAAACACCTTAGGTTAACTTTCCACATGAGTATTACCAGGTTTAAAGTAGTTTCATGCCTCAGTTCATCAAGACAAAAAAGTTTCTTTCTCAGTGCTACTATGCTCTGACATTAAGGTAGTATACATCTCAATTTTACTCCAAAGTACTTACTGCAAACAAATGGAAACACCTAAGGTTAACTCCCCACATTATTATTAGTAGTTTGAAAGTTGTTTCCTGGCTGTACACATCAACACAAAAAAGTTGTTATCTCAGTGCATGCAATGCTTAGTCAATACAATTAGTATACATTTCAATTTTACAGCAAAGCACTTACTGCAAACCTAATGGAAACACTTTAGGTTAACTTCCCACATGATTCTGAGATGTCTGAAAGTTGTTTCATACCTGTGCACATAAAGACAAAAAAGTTGTTTTCTCAGTGCATGCAAAGCTTTGACAATACAAATAGTATACATTTCATTTTTACACCAAAGCACTTACTGCAAACCTAATGGAAACACCTTAGGTTAACTTTCCACATGATTATGAGTAGTTTGAAAGTTGTTTCATGGCTGTACACATCAACACAAAAAAGTTGTTATCTCAGTGAATAGAATGCTTTGACATAAAAGTCGTATACATTTCAATTGTACTCAAAAGTCCTGACTGCAAACCTAATGGAAACACCTTAGGTTAACTTTCCACATGAGTATGACCAGGTTTAAAGTAGTTTCATGCCTCAGTTCATCAAGACAAAAAAGTTTCTTTCTCAGTGCTACTATGCTCTGACATTAAGGTAGTATACATCTCAATTTTACTCCAAAGTACTTACTGCAAACAAATGGAAACACCTAAGGTTAACTTCCCACATGATTATTAGTAGTTTGAAAGTTGTTTCCTGGCTGTACACATCAACACAAAAAAGTTGTTATCTCAGTGCATGCAATGCTTAGACAATACAAATAGTATACATTTCAATTTTACACCAAAGCACTTACTGCAAATCTAATGGAAACACTTTAGATTAACTTCCCACATGATTCTGAGATGTCTGAAAGTTGATTCATACGTGTGCACATCAAGACAAAAAAGTTGTTTTCTCAGTGCATGCAAAGCTTTGACAATACCAATAGTATACATTTCAATTTTACACCAAAGTACTTACTGCAAACCTAATGGAAACACCTTAGGTTAACTTTCCACATCATTATGAGTAGTTTGAAAGTTGTTTCATGGCTGTACACATCAACACAAAAAAGTTGTTATCTCAGTGCATGCAATGCTTAGACAATACAAATAGCATACATTTCAATTTTCCACCAAAGCACTTACTGCAAACCTAATGGAAACACTTTAGGTTAACTTCCCACATGATTCTGAGATGTCTGAAAGTTGTTTCATACTTGTGCACATAAAGACAAAAAAGTTGATTTCACAGTGAATAGAATGCTTTGACATAAAAGTAGTATACATTTCAATTGTACTCAAAAGTCCTGACTGCAAACCTAATGGATACAGCTTAGGTTAACTTTCGACATGATTATGAGTAGTTCGAAAGCTGTTTCATGGCTGTACACATCAACACAAAAAAGTTTTTATCTCAGTGCATGCAATGCTTAGTCAATACAATTAGTATACATTTCAATTTTACAGCAAAGCACTTACTGCAAACCTAATGGAAACACTTTAGGTTAACTTCCCACATGATTCTGAGATGTCTGAAAGTTGTTTCATACCTATGCACATAAAGACAAAAAAGTTGATTTCACAGTGAATAGAATGCTTTGACATAAAAGTAGTATACATTTCAATTGTACTCAAAAGTCCTGACTGCAAACCTAATGGATACAGCTTAGGTTAACTTTCCACATGATTATGAGTAGTTTGAAAGCTGTTTCATGGCTGTACACATCAACACAAAAAAGTTGTTATCTCAGTGCATGCAATGCTTAGTCAATACAATTAGTATACATTTCAATTTTACAGCAAAGCACTTACTGCAAACCTAATGGAAACACTTTAGGTTAACTTCCCACATGATTCTGAGATGTCTGAAAGTTGTTTCATACCTGTGCACATAAAGACAAAAAAGTTGTTTTCTCAGTGCATGCAAAGCTTTGACAATACAAATAGTATACATTTCATTTTTACACCAAAGCACTTACTACAAACCTAATTGAAACACCTTAGGTTAACTTTCCACATGATTATGAGTAGTTTGAAAGTTGTTTCATGGCTGTACACATCAGCACAAAAAAGTTGTTATCTCAGTGAATAGAATGCTTTGACATAAAAGTAGTATACATTTCAATTGTACTCAAAAGTCCTGACTGCAAACCTAATGGAAACACCTTAGGTTAACTTTCCACATGAGTATGACTAGGTTTAAAGTTGTTTCATGCCTCAGTTCATCAAGACAAAAAAGTTTCTTTCTCAGTGCTACTATGCTCTGACATTAAGGTAGTATACATCTCAATTTTACTCCAAAGTACTTACTGCAAACAAATGGAAACACCTAAGGTTAACTTCCCACATGATTATTAGTAGTTTGAAAGTTGTTTCCTGGCTGTACACATCAACACAAAAAAGTTGTTATCTCAGTGCATGCAATGCTTAGACAATACAAATAGTATACATTTCAATTTTACACCAAAGCACTTACTGCAAATCTAATGGAAACACTTTAGATTAACTTCCCACATGATTCTGAGATGTCTGAAAGTTGATTCATACGTGTGCACATCAAGACAAAAAAGTTGTTTTCTCAGTGCATGCAAAGCTTTGACAATACCAATAGTATACATTTCAATTTTACACCAAAGTACTTACTGCAAACCTAATGGAAACACCTTAGGTTAACTTTCCACATCATTATGAGTAGTTTGAAAGTTGTTTCATGGCTGTACACATCAACACAAAAAAGTTGTTATCTCAGTGCATGCAATGCTTAGACAATACAAATAGCATACATTTCAATTTTCCACCAAAGCACTTACTGCAAACCTAATGGAAACACTTTAGGTTAACTTCCCACATGATTCTGAGATGTCTGAAAGTTGTTTCATACTTGTGCACATAAAGACAAAAAAGTTGATTTCACAGTGAATAGAATGCTTTGACATAAAAGTAGTATACATTTCAATTGTACTCAAAAGTCCTGACTGCAAACCTAATGGATACAGCTTAGGTTAACTTTCCACATGATTATGAGTAGTTCGAAAGCTGTTTCATGGCTGTACACATCAACACAAAAAAGTTTTTATCTCAGTGCATGCAATGCTTAGTCAATACAATTAGTATACATTTCAATTTTACAGCAAAGCACTTACTGCAAACCTAATGGAAACACTTTAGGTTAACTTCCCACATGATTCTGAGATGTCTGAAAGTTGTTTCATACCTATGCACATAAAGACAAAAAAGTTGATTTCACAGTGAATAGAATGCTTTGACATAAAAGTAGTATACATTTCAATTGTACTCAAAAGTCCTGACTGCAAACCTAATGGATACAGCTTAGGTTAACTTTCCACATGATTATGAGTAGTTCGAAAGCTGTTTCATGGCTGTACACATCAACACAAAAAAGTTGTTATCTTAGTGCATGCAATGCTTAGTCAATACAATTAGTATACATTTCAATTTTACAGCAAAGCACTTACTGCAAACCTAATGGAAACACTTTAGGTTAACTTCCCACATGATTCTGAGATGTCTGAAAGTTGTTTCATACCTGTGCACATAAAGACAAAAAAGTTGTTTTCTCAGTGCATGCAAAGCTTTGACAATACAAATAGTATACATTTCATTTTTACACCAAAGCACTTACTACAAACCTAATTGAAACACCTTAGGTTAACTTTCCACATGATTATGAGTAGTTTGAAAGTTGTTTCATGGCTGTACACATCAGCACAAAAAAGTTGTTATCTCAGTGAATAGAATGCTTTGACATAAAAGTAGTATACATTTCAATTGTACTCAAAAGTCCTGACTGCAAACCTAATGGAAACACCTTAGGTTAACTTTCCACATGAGTATGACTAGGTTTAAAGTTGTTTCATGCCTCAGTTCATCAAGACAAAAAAGTTTCTTTCTCAGTGCTACTATGCTCTGACATTAAGGTAGTATACATCTCAATTTTACTCCAAAGTACTTACTGCAAACAAATGGAAACACCTAAGGTTAACTTCCCACATGATTATTAGTAGTTTGAAAGTTGTTTCCTGGCTGTACACATCAACACAAAAAAGTTGTTATCTCAGTGCATGCAATGCTTAGACAATACAAATAGTATACATTTCAATTTTACACCAAAGCACTTACTGCAAATCTAATGGAAACACTTTAGATTAACTTCCCACATGATTCTGAGATGTCTGAAAGTTGATTCATACGTGTGCACATCAAGACAAAAAAGTTGTTTTCTCAGTGCATGCAAAGCTTTGACAATTCCAATAGTATACATTTCAATTTTACACCAAAGCACTTACTGCAAACCTAATGGAAACACCTTAGGTTAACTTTCCACATCATTATGAGTAGTTTGAAAGTTGTTTCATGGCTGTAGACATCAACACAAAAAAGTTGTTATCTCAGTGCATGCAATGCTTAGACAATACAAATAGCATACATTTCAATTTTCCACCAAAGCACTTACTGCAAACCTAATGGAAACACTTTAGGTTAACTTCCCACATGATTCTGAGATGTCTGAAAGTTGTTTCATACTTGTGCACATAAAGACAAAAAAGTTGATTTCACAGTGAATAGAATGCTTTGACATAAAAGTAGTATACATTTCAATTGTACTCAAAAGTCCTGACTGCAAACCTAATGGATACAGCTTAGGTTAACTTTCCACATGATTATGAGTAGTTCGAAAGCTGTTTCATGGCTGTACACATCAACACAAAAAAGTTTTTATCTCAGTGCATGCAATGCTTAGTCAATACAATTAGTATACATTTCAATTTTACAGCAAAGCACTTACTGCAAACCTAATGGAAACACTTTAGGTTAACTTCCCACATGATTCTGAGATGTCTGAAAGTTGTTTCATACCTATGCACATAAAGACAAAAAAGTTGATTTCACAGTGAATAGAATGCTTTGACATAAAAGTAGTATACATTTCAATTGTACTCAAAAGTCCTGACTGCAAACCTAATGGATACAGCTTAGGTTAACTTTCCACATGATTATGAGTAGTTCGAAAGCTGTTTCATGGCTGTACACATCAACACAAAAAAGTTGTTATCTCAGTGCATGCAATGCTTAGTCAATACAATTAGTATACATTTCAATTTTACAGCAAAGCACTTACTGCAAACCTAATGGAAACACTTTAGGTTAACTTCCCACATGATTCTGAGATGTCTGAAAGTTGTTTCATACCTGTGCACATAAAGACAAAAAAGTTGTTTTCTCAGTGCATGCAAAGCTTTGACAATACAAATAGTATACATTTCATTTTCACACCAAAGCACTTACTACAAACCTAATTGAAACACCTTAGGTTAACTTTCCACATGATTATGAGTAGTTTGAAAGTTGTTTCATGGCTGTACACATCAGCACAAAAAAGTTGTTATCTCAGTGAATAGAATGCTTTGACATAAAAGTAGTATACATTTCAATTGTACTCAAAAGTCCTGACTGCAAACCTAATGGAAACACCTTAGGTTAACTTTCCACATGAGTATGACTAGGTTTAAAGTTGTTTCATGCCTCAGTTCATCAAGACAAAAAAGTTTCTTTCTCAGTGCTACTATGCTCTGACATTAAGGTAGTATACATCTCAATTTTACTCCAAAGTACTTACTGCAAACAAATGGAAACACCTAAGGTTAACTTCCCACATGATTATTAGTAGTTTGAAAGTTGTTTCCTGGCTGTACACATCAACACAAAAAAGTTGTTATCTCAGTGCATGCAATGCTTAGACAATACAAATAGTATACATTTCAATTTTACACCAAAGCACTTACTGCAAATCTAATGGAAACACTTTAGATTAACTTCCCACATGATTCTGAGATGTCTGAAAGTTGATTCATACGTGTGCACATCAAGACAAAAAAGTTGTTTTCTCAGTGCATGCAAAGCTTTGACAATTCCAATAGTATACATTTCAATTTTACACCAAAGCACTTACTGCAAACCTAATGGAAACACCTTAGGTTAACTTTCCACATCATTATGAGTAGTTTGAAAGTTGTTTCATGGCTGTAGACATCAACACAAAAAAGTTGTTATCTCAGTGCATGCAATGCTTAGACAATACAAATAGCATACATTTCAATTTTCCACCAAAGCACTTACTGCAAACCTAATGGAAACACTTTAGGTTAACTTCCCACATGATTCTGAGATGTCTGAAAGTTGTTTTTTACCTGTGCACATAAAGACAAAAATGTTGATTTCACAGTGAATAGAATGCTTTGACATAAAAGTAGTATACATTTCAATTGTACTCAAAAGTCCTGACTGCAAACCTAATGGATACAGCTTAGGTTAACTTTCCACATGATTATGAGTAGTTTGAAAGCTGTTTCATGGCTGTATACATCAACACAAAAAAGTTGTTATCTCAGGGCATGCAATGCTTAGACAATACAATTAGTATACATTTCAATTTTACAGCAAAGCACTTACTGCAAACCTAATGGAAACACTTTAGGTTAACTTCCCACATGATTCTGAGATGTCTGAAAGTTGTTTCATACTTGTGCACATAAAGACAAAAAAGTTGATTTCACAGTGAATAGAATGCTTTGACATAAGAGTAGTATACATTTCAATTGTACTCAAAAGTCCTGACTGCAAACCTAATGGATACAGCTTAGGTTAACTTTCCACATGATTATGAGTAGTTCGAAAGCTGTTTCATGGCTGTACACATCAACACAAAAAAGTTGTTATCTCAGTGCATGCAATGCTTAGTCAATACAATTAGTATACATTTCAATTTTACAACAAAGCACTTACTGCAAACCTAATGGAAACACTTTAGGTTAACTTCCCACATGATTCTGAGATGTCTGAAAGTTGTTTCATACCTGTGCACATAAAGACAAAAAAGTTGTTTTCTCAGTGCATGCAAAGCTTTGACAATACAAATAGTATACATTTCATTTTTACACCAAAGCACTTACTGCAAACCTAATGGAAACACTTTAGGTTAACTTCTCACATGATTATGAGTAGTTTGAAAGTTGTTTCATGGCTGTACACATCAACACAAAACAGTTGCTATCTCAGTGCATACAATGCTTAGAGAATACAAATAGTATACATTTCAATTTTACACCAAAGTCCTTACTGCAAACCTAATGGAAACAACTTAGATTAACTTCCCACATGATTCTGAGATGTCTGAAAGTTGTTTCATACCTGTGCACATCAAGACAAAAAAGTTGTTATCTCAGTGCATGCAATGCTTAGACAATACAAATAGCATACATTTCAATTTTCCACCAAAGCACTTACTGCAAACCTAATGGAAACACTTTAGGTTAACTTCCCACATGATTCTGAGATGTCTGAAAGTTGTTTTTTACCTGTGCACATAAAGACAAAAATGTTGATTTCACAGTGAATAGAATGCTTTGACATAAAAGTAGTATACATTACAATTGTACTCAAAAGTCCTGACTGCAAACCTAATGGATACAGCTTAGGTTAACTTTCCACATGATTATGAGTAGTTTGAAAGCTGTTTCATGGCTGTATACATCAACACAAAAAAGTTGTTATCTCAGGGCATGCAATGCTTAGACAATACAATTAGTATACATTTCAATTTTACAGCAAAGCACTTACTGCAAACCTAATGGAAACACTTTAGGTTAACTTCCCACATGATTCTGAGATGTCTGAAAGTTCTTTCATACTTGTGCACATAAAGACAAAAAAGTTGATTTCACAGTGAATAGAATGCTTTGACATAAAAGTAGTATACATTTCAATTGTACTCAAAAGTCCTGACTGCAAACCTAATGGATACAGCTTAGGTTAACTTTCCACATGATTATGAGTAGTTCGAAAGCTGTTTCATGGCTGTACACATCAACACAAAAAAGTTGTTATCTCAGTGCATGCAATGCTTAGTCAATACAATTAGTATACATTTCAATTTTACAGCAAAGCACTTACTGCAAACCTAATGGAAACACTTTAGGTTAACTTCCCACATGATTCTGAGATGTCTGAAAGTTGTTTCATACCTATGCACATAAAGACAAAAAAGTTGATTTCACAGTGAATAGAATGCTTTGACATAAAAGTAGTATACATTTCAATTGTACTCAAAAGTCCTGACTGCAAACCTAATGGAAACACCTTAGGTTAACTTTCCACATGAGTATGACCAGGTTTAAAGTTGTTTCATGCCTCAGTTCATCAAGACAAAAAAGTTTCTTTCTCAGTGCTACTATGCTCTGACATTAAGGTAGTATACATCTCAATTTTACTCCAAAGTACTTACTGCAAACAAATGGAAACACCTAAGGTTAACTTCCCACATGATTATTAGTAGTTTGAAAGTTGTTTCCTGGCTGTACACATCAACACAAAAAAGTTGTTATCTCAGTGCATGCAATGCTTAGACAATACAAATAGTATACATTTCAATTTTACACCAAAGCACTTACTGCAAATCTAATGGAAACACTTTAGATTAACTTCCCACATGATTCTGAGATGTCTGAAAGTTGATTCATACGTGTGCACATCAAGACAAAAAAGTTGTTTTCTCAGTGCATGCAAAGCTTTGACAATACCAATAGTATACATTTCAATTTTACACCAAAGCACTTACTGCAAACCTAATGGAAACACCTTAGGTTAACTTTCCACATCATTATGAGTAGTTTGAAAGTTGTTTCATGGCTGTAGACATCAACACAAAAAAGTTGTTATCTCAGTGCATGCAATGCTTAGACAATACAAATAGCATACATTTCAATTTTCCACCAAAGCACTTACTGCAAACCTAATGGAAACACTTTAGGTTAACTTCCCACATGATTCTGAGATGTCTGAAAGTTGTTTTTTACCTGTGCACATAAAGACAAAAATGTTGATTTCACAGTGAATAGAATGCTTTGACATAAAAGTAGTATACATTTCAATTGTACTCAAAAGTCCTGACTGCAAACCTAATGGATACAGCTTAGGTTAACTTTCCACATGATTATGAGTAGTTTGAAAGCTGTTTCATGGCTGTATACATCAACACAAAAAAGTTGTTATCTCAGTGCATGCAATGCTTAGACAATACAATTAGTATACATTTCAATTTTACAGTAAAGTACTTACTGCAAACCTAATGGAAACACTTTAGGTTAACTTCCCACATGATTCTAAGATGTCTGAAAGTTGTTTCATACTTGTGCACATAAAGACAAAAAAGTTGTTTTCACAGTGAATAGAATGCTTTGACATAAAAGTAGTATACATTTCAATTGTACTCAAAAGTCCTGACTGCAAACCTAATGGATACAGCTTAGGTTAACTTTCCACATGATTATGAGTAGTTCGAAAGTTGTTTCATGGCTGTACACATCAACACAAAAAAGTTGTTATCTCAGTGCATGCAAAGCTTTGACAATACCAATAGTATACATTTCAATTTTAAACCAAAGCTCTTACTGCAAACCTAATGGAAACACCTTAGGTTAACTTTCCACATGATTATGAGTAGTTTGAAAGTTGTTTCATGGCTGTAGACATCAACACAAAAAAGTTGTTATCTCAGTGCATGCAATGCTTAGACAATACAAATAGCATACATTTCAATTTTCCACCAAAGCACTTACTGCAAACCTAATGGAAACACTTTAGGTTAACTTCCCACATGATTCTGAGATGTCTGAAAGTTGTTTCATACTTGTGCACATAAAGACAAAAAAGTTGATTTCACAGTGAATAGAATGCTTTGACATAAAAGTAGTATACATTTCAATTGTACTCAAAAGTCCTGACTGCAAACCTAATGGATACAGCTTAGGTTAACTTTCCACATGATTATGAGTAGTTCGAAAGCTGTTTCATGGCTGTACACATCAACACAAAAAAGTTGTTATCTCAGTGCATGCAATGCTTAGTCAATACAATTAGTATACATTTCAATTTTACAGCAAAGCACTTACTGCAAACCTAATGGAAACACTTTAGGTTAACTTCCCACATGATTCTGAGATGTCTGAAAGTTGTTTCATACCTATGCACATAAAGACAAAAAAGTTGATTTCACAGTGAATAGAATGCTTTGACATAAAAGTAGTATACATTTCAATTGTACTCAAAAGTCCTGACTGCAAACCTAATGGATACAGCTTAGGTTAACTTTCCACATGATTATGAGTAGTTCGAAAGCTGTTTCATGGCTGTTACACATCAACACAAAAAAGTTGTTATCTCAGTGCATGCAATGCTTAGTCAATACAATTAGTATACATTTCAATTTTACAGCAAAGCACTTACTGCAAACCTAATGGAAACACTTTAGGTTAACTTCCCACATGATTCTGAGATGTCTGAAAGTTGTTTCATACCTGTGCACATAAAGACAAAAAAGTTTTTTCTCAGTGCATGCAAAGCTTTGACAATACAAATAGTATACATTTCATTTTTAAACCAAAGCACTTACTGCAAACCTAATGGAAACACCTTAGGTTAACTTTCCACATGATTATGAGTAGTTTGAAAGTTGTTTCATGGCTGTACACATCAACACAAAAAAGTTGTTATCTCAGTGCATGCAAAGCTTTGACAATACCAATAGTATACATTTCAATTTTACACCAAAGCTCTTACTGCAAACCTAATGGAAACACCTTAGGTTAACTTTCCACATGATTATGAGTAGTTTGAAAGTTGTTTCATGGCTGTAGACATCAACACAAAAAAGTTGTTATCTCAGTGCATGCAATGCTTAGACAATACAAATAGCATACATTTCAATTTTCCACCAAAGCACTTACTGCAAACCTAATGGAAACACTTTAGGTTAACTTCCCACATGATTCTGAGATGTCTGAAAGTTGTTTCATACTTGTGCACATAAAGACAAAAAAGTTGATTTCACAGTGAATAGAATGCTTTGACATAAAAGTAGTATACATTTCAATTGTACTCAAAAGTCCTGACTGCAAACCTAATGGATACAGCTTAGGTTAACTTTCCACATGATTATGAGTAGTTCGAAAGCTGTTTCATGGCTGTACACATCAACACAAAAAAGTTGTTATCTCAGTGCATGCAATGCTTAGTCAATACAATTAGTATACATTTCAATTTTACAGCAAAGCACTTACTGCAAACCTAATGGAAACACTTTAGGTTAACTTCCCACATGATTCTGAGATGTCTGAAAGTTGTTTCATACCTATGCACATAAAGACAAAAAAGTTGATTTCACAGTGAATAGAATGCTTTGACATAAAAGTAGTATACATTTCAATTGTACTCAAAAGTCCTGACTGCAAACCTAATGGAAACACCTTAGGTTAACTTTCCACATGAGTATGACCAGGTTTAAAGTTGTTTCATGCCTCAGTTCATCAAGACAAAAAAGTTTCTTTCTCAGTGCTACTATGCTCTGACATTAAGGTAGTATACATCTCAATTTTACTCCAAAGTACTTACTGCAAACAAATGGAAACACCTAAGGTTAACTTCCCACATGATTATTAGTAGTTTGAAAGTTGTTTCCTGGCTGTACACATCAACACAAAAAAGTTGTTATCTCAGTGCATGCAATGCTTAGACAATACAAATAGTATACATTTCAATTTTACACCAAAGCACTTACTGCAAATCTAATGGAAACACTTTAGATTAACTTCCCACATGATTCTGAGATGTCTGAAAGTTGATTCATACGTGTGCACATCAAGACAAAAAAGTTGTTTTCTCAGTGCATGCAAAGCTTTGACAATACCAATAGTATACATTTCAATTTTACACCAAAGCACTTACTGCAAACCTAATGGAAACACCTTAGGTTAACTTTCCACATCATTATGAGTAGTTTGAAAGTTGTTTCATGGCTGTAGACATCAACACAAAAAAGTTGTTATCTCAGTGCATGCAATGCTTAGACAATACAAATAGCATACATTTCAATTTTCCACCAAAGCACTTACTGCAAACCTAATGGAAACACTTTAGGTTAACTTCCCACATGATTCTGAGATGTCTGAAAGTTGTTTTTTACCTGTGCACATAAAGACAAAAATGTTGATTTCACAGTGAATAGAATGCTTTGACATAAAAGTAGTATACATTTCAATTGTACTCAAAAGTCCTGACTGCAAACCTAATGGATACAGCTTAGGTTAACTTTCCACATGATTATGAGTAGTTTGAAAGCTGTTTCATGGCTGTATACATCAACACAAAAAAGTTGTTATCTCAGGGCATGCAATGCTTAGACAATACAATTAGTATACATTTCAATTTTACAGCAAAGCACTTACTGCAAACCTAATGGAAACACTTTAGGTTAACTTCCCACATGATTCTGAGATGTCTGAAAGTTGTTTCATACTTGTGCACATAAAGACAAAAAAGTTGATTTCACAGTGAATAGAATGCTTTGACATAAGAGTAGTATACATTTCAATTGTACTCAAAAGTCCTGACTGCAAACCTAATGGATACAGCTTAGGTTAACTTTCCACATGATTATGAGTAGTTCGAAAGCTGTTTCATGGCTGTACACATCAACACAAAACAGTTGCTATCTCAGTGCATGCAAAGCTTTGACAATACAAATAGTATACATTTCATTTTTACACCAAAGCACTTACTGCAAACCTAATGGAAACACTTTAGGTTAACTTCTCACATGATTATGAGTAGTTTGAAAGTTGTTTCATGGCTGTACACATCAACACAAAACAGTTGCTATCTCAGTGCATGCAATGCTTAGAGAATACAAATAGTATACATTTCAATTTTACACCAAAGTCCTTACTGCAAACCTAATGGAAACAACTTAGATTAACTTCCCACATGATTCTGAGATGTCTGAAAGTTGTTTCATACCTGTGCACATCAAGACAAAAAAGTTGTTTTCTCAGTGCATGCAATGCTTTTACAATACATATAGAATACATTTCAATTTTACACCAAAGCACTTACTGCAAACCTAATGGAAACACCTTAGGTTAACTTTCCACATGATTCTGAGATGTCTGAAAGTTGTTTCATACCTGTGCACATAAAGACAAAAAAGTTGTTTTCTCAGTGCATGCAAAGCTTTGACAATACAAATAGTATACATTTCATTTTTACACCAAAGCACTTACTGGAAACCTAATGGAAACACTTTAGGTTAACTTCTCACATGATTATGAGTAGTTTGAAAGTTGTTTCATGGCTGTACACATCAACACAAAACAGTTGCTATCTCAGTGCATGCAATGCTTAGAGAATAGAAATAGTATACATTTCAATTTTACACCAAAGTCCTTACTGCAAACCTAATGGAAACAACTTAGATTAACTTCCCACATGATTCTGAGATGTCTGAAAGTTGTTTCATACCTGTGCACATCAAGACAAAAAAGTTGTTTTCTCAGTGCATGCAATGCTTTTACAATACATATAGAATACATTTCAATTTTACACCAAAGCACTTACTGCAAACCTAATGGAAACACCTTAGGTTAACTTTCCACATGATTCTGAGATGTCTGAAAGTTGTTTCATACCTGTGCACATAAAGACAAAAAAGTTGTTTTCTCAGTGCATGCAAAGCTTTGACAATACAAATAGTATACATTTCATTTTTACACCAAAGCACTTACTGCAAACCTAATGGAAACACCTTAGGTTAACTTCCCACATGATTATGAGTAGTTTGAAAGTTGTTTCATGGCTGTACACATCAACACAAAAAAGTTGTTAACTCAGTGCATGCAATGCGTAGACAATACAAATAGTATACATTTCAATTTTACACCAAAGCACTTACTGCAAAACTAATGGAAACACTTTAGGTTAACTTCCCACATGATTCTGAGATGTCTGAAAGTTGTTTCATACCTGTGCACATAAAGACAAAAAAGTTGATTTCACAGTGAATAGAATGCTTTGACATAAAAGTAGTATACATTTCAATTGTACTCAAAAGTCCTGACTGCAAACCTAATGGAAACACCTTTGGTTAATTTTCCACATGAGTATGACCAGGTTTAAAGTTGTTTCATGCCTCAGTTCATCAAGACAAAAAAGTTTCTTTCTCAGTGCTACTATGCTCTGACATTAAGGTAGTATACATCTCAATTTTACTCCAAAGTACTTACTGCAAACAAATGGAAACACCTTAGGTTAACTTCCCACATGATTATTAGTAGTTTGAAAGTTGTTTCCTGGCTGTACACATCAACACAAAAAAGTTGTTATCTCAGTGCATGTAATGCTTAGACAATACAAATAGTATACATTTCAATTTTACACCAAAGCACTTACTGCAAAACTAATGGAAACACTTTAGGTTAACTTCCCACATGATTCTGAGATGTCTGAAAGTTGTTTCATACCTGTGCACATAGAGACAAAAAAGTTGATTTCACAGTGAATAGAATGCTTTGACATAAAAGTAGTATACATTTCAATTGTACTCAAAAGTCCTGACTGCAAACCTAATGGAAACACCTTAGGTTAACTTTCCACATGAGTATTACCAGGTTTAAAGTAGTTTCATGCCTCAGTTCATCAAGACAAAAAAGTTTCTTTCTCAGTGCTACTATGCTCTGACATTAAGGTAGTATACATCTCAATTTTACTCCAAAGTACTTACTGCAAACAAATGGAAACACCTAAGGTTAACTCCCCACATTATTATTAGTAGTTTGAAAGTTGTTTCCTGGCTGTACACATCAACACAAAAAAGTTGTTATCTCAGTGCATGCAATGCTTAGTCAATACAATTAGTATACATTTCAATTTTACAGCAAAGCACTTACTGCAAACCTAATGGAAACACTTTAGGTTAACTTCCCACATGATTCTGAGATGTCTGAAAGTTGTTTCATACCTGTGCACATAAAGACAAAAAAGTTGTTTTCTCAGTGCATGCAAAGCTTTGACAATACAAATAGTATACATTTCATTTTTACACCAAAGCACTTACTGCAAACCTAATGGAAACACCTTAGGTTAACTTTCCACATGATTATGAGTAGTTTGAAAGTTGTTTCATGGCTGTACACATCAACACAAAAAAGTTGTTATCTCAGTGAATAGAATGCTTTGACATAAAAGTAGTATACATTTCAATTGTACTCAAAAGTCCTGACTGCAAACCTAATGGAAACACCTTAGGTTAACTTTCCACATGAGTATGACCAGGTTTAAAGTAGTTTCATGCCTCAGTTCATCAAGACAAAAAAGTTTCTTTCTCAGTGCTACTATGCTCTGACATTAAGGTAGTATACATCTCAATTTTACTCCAAAGTACTTACTGCAAACAAATGGAAACACCTAAGGTTAACTTCCCACATGATTATTAGTAGTTTGAAAGTTGTTTCCTGGCTGTACACATCAACACAAAAAAGTTGTTATCTCAGTGCATGCAATGCTTAGACAATACAAATAGTATACATTTCAATTTTACACCAAAGCACTTACTGCAAATCTAATGGAAACACTTTAGATTAACTTCCCACATGATTCTGAGATGTCTGAAAGTTGATTCATACGTGTGCACATCAAGACAAAAAAGTTGTTTTCTCAGTGCATGCAAAGCTTTGACAATACCAATAGTATACATTTCAATTTTACACCAAAGTACTTACTGCAAACCTAATGGAAACACCTTAGGTTAACTTTCCACATCATTATGAGTAGTTTGAAAGTTGTTTCATGGCTGTACACATCAACACAAAAAAGTCGTTATCTCAGTGCATGCAATGCTTAGACAATACAAATAGCATACATTTCAATTTTCCACCAAAGCACTTACTGCAAACCTAATGGAAACACTTTAGGTTAACTTCCCACATGATTCTGAGATGTCTGAAAGTTGTTTCATACTTGTGCACATAAAGACAAAAAAGTTGATTTCACAGTGAATAGAATGCTTTGAGATAAAAGTAGTATACATTTCAATTGTACTCAAAAGTCCTGACTGCAAACCTAATGGATACAGCTTAGGTTAACTTTCCACATGATTATGAGTAGTTCGAAAGCTGTTTCATGGCTGTACACATCAACACAAAAAAGTTTTTATCTCAGTGCATGCAATGCTTAGTCAATACAATTAGTATACATTTCAATTTTACAGCAAAGCACTTACTGCAAACCTAATGGAAACACTTTAGGTTAACTTCCCACATGATTCTGAGATGTCTGAAAGTTGTTTCATACCTATGCACATAAAGACAAAAAAGTTGATTTCACAGTGAATAGAATGCTTTGACATAAAAGTAGTATACATTTCAATTGTACTCAAAAGTCCTGACTGCAAACCTAATGGATACAGCTTAGGTTAACTTTCCACATGATTATGAGTAGTTCGAAAGCTGTTTCATGGCTGTACACATCAACACAAAAAAGTTGTTATCTCAGTGCATGCAATGCTTAGTCAATACAATTAGTATACATTTCAATTTTACAGCAAAGCACTTACTGCAAACCTAATGGAAACACTTTAGGTTAACTTCCCACATGATTCTGAGATGTCTGAAAGTTGTTTCATACCTGTGCACATAAAGACAAAAAAGTTGTTTTCTCAGTGCATGCAAAGCTTTGACAATACAAATAGTATACATTTCATTTTTACACCAAAGCACTTACTACAAACCTAATTGAAACACCTTAGGTTAACTTTCCACATGATTATGAGTAGTTTGAAAGTTGTTTCATGGCTGTACACATCAGCACAAAAAAGTTGTTATCTCAGTGAATAGAATGCTTTGACATAAAAGTAGTATACATTTCAATTGTACTCAAAAGTCCTGACTGCAAACCTAATGGAAACACCTTAGGTTAACTTTCCACATGAGTATGACTAGGTTTAAAGTTGTTTCATGCCTCAGTTCATCAAGACAAAAAAGTTTCTTTCTCAGTGCTACTATGCTCTGACATTAAGGTAGTATACATCTCAATTTTACTCCAAAGTACTTACTGCAAACAAATGGAAACACCTAAGGTTAACTTCCCACATGATTATTAGTAGTTTGAAAGTTGTTTCCTGGCTGTACACATCAACACAAAAAAGTTGTTATCTCAGTGCATGCAATGCTTAGACAATACAAATAGTATACATTTCAATTTTACACCAAAGCACTTACTGCAAATCTAATGGAAACACTTTAGATTAACTTCCCACATGATTCTGAGATGTCTGAAAGTTGATTCATACGTGTGCACATCAAGACAAAAAAGTTGTTTTCTCAGTGCATGCAAAGCTTTGACAATTCCAATAGTATACATTTCAATTTTACACCAAAGCACTTACTGCAAACCTAATGGAAACACCTTAGGTTAACTTTCCACATCATTATGAGTAGTTTGAAAGTTGTTTCATGGCTGTAGACATCAACACAAAATAGTTGTTATCTCAGTGCATGCAATGCTTAGACAATACAAATAGCATACATTTCAATTTTCCACCAAAGCACTTACTGCAAACCTAATGGAAACACTTTAGGTTAACTTCCCACATGATTCTGAGATGTCTGAAAGTTGTTTCATACCTGTGCACATAAAGACAAAAAAGTTGTTTTCTCAGTGCATGCAAAGCTTTGACAATACAAATAGTATACATTTCATTTTTACACCAAAGCACTTACTGCAAACCTAATGGAAACACTTTAGGTTAACTTCTCACATGATTATGAGTAGTTTGAAAGTTGTTTCATGGCTGTACACATCAACACAAAACAGTTGCTATCTCAGTGCATACAATGCTTAGAGAATACAAATAGTATACATTTCAATTTTACACCAAAGTCCTTACTGCAAACCTAATGGAAACAACTTAGATTAACTTCCCACATGATTCTGAGATGTCTGAAAGTTGTTTCATACCTGTGCACATCAAGACAAAAAAGTTGTTATCTCAGTGCATGCAATGCTTAGACAATACAAATAGCATACATTTCAATTTTCCACCAAAGCACTTACTGCAAACCTAATGGAAACACTTTAGGTTAACTTCCCACATGATTCTGAGATGTCTGAAAGTTGTTTTTTACCTGTGCACATAAAGACAAAAATGTTGATTTCACAGTGAATAGAATGCTTTGACATAAAAGTAGTATACATTACAATTGTACTCAAAAGTCCTGACTGCAAACCTAATGGATACAGCTTAGGTTAACTTTCCACATGATTATGAGTAGTTTGAAAGCTGTTTCATGGCTGTATACATCAACACAAAAAAGTTGTTATCTCAGGGCATGCAATGCTTAGACAATACAATTAGTATACATTTCAATTTTACAGCAAAGCACTTACTGCAAACCTAATGGAAACACTTTAGGTTAACTTCCCACATGATTCTGAGATGTCTGAAAGTTCTTTCATACTTGTGCACATAAAGACAAAAAAGTTGATTTCACAGTGAATAGAATGCTTTGACATAAAAGTAGTATACATTTCAATTGTACTCAAAAGTCCTGACTGCAAACCTAATGGATACAGCTTAGGTTAACTTTCCACATGATTATGAGTAGTTCGAAAGCTGTTTCATGGCTGTACACATCAACACAAAAAAGTTGTTATCTGAGTGCATGCAATGCTTAGTCAATACAATTAGTATACATTTCAATTTTACAGCAAAGCACTTACTGCAAACCTAATGGAAACACTTTAGGTTAACTTCCCACATGATTCTGAGATGTCTGAAAGTTGTTTCATACCTATGCACATAAAGACAAAAAAGTTGATTTCACAGTGAATAGAATGCTTTGACATAAAAGTAGTATACATTTCAATTGTACTCAAAAGTCCTGACTGCAAACCTAATGGAAACACCTTAGGTTAACTTTCCACATGAGTATGACCAGGTTTAAAGTTGTTTCATGCCTCAGTTCATCAAGACAAAAAAGTTTCTTTCTCAGTGCTACTATGCTCTGACATTAAGGTAGTATACATCTCAATTTTACTCCAAAGTACTTACTGCAAACAAATGGAAACACCTAAGGTTAACTTCCCACATGATTATTAGTAGTTTGAAAGTTGTTTCCTGGCTGTACACATCAACACAAAAAAGTTGTTATCTCAGTGCATGCAATGCTTAGACAATACAAATAGTATACATTTCAATTTTACACCAAAGCACTTACTGCAAATCTAATGGAAACACTTTAGATTAACTTCCCACATGATTCTGAGATGTCTGAAAGTTGATTCATACGTGTGCACATCAAGACAAAAAAGTTGTTTTCTCAGTGCATGCAAAGCTTTGACAATACCAATAGTATACATTTCAATTTTACACCAAAGCACTTACTGCAAACCTAATGGAAACACCTTAGGTTAACTTTCCACATCATTATGAGTAGTTTGAAAGTTGTTTCATGGCTGTAGACATCAACACAAAAAAGTTGTTATCTCAGTGCATGCAATGCTTAGACAATACAAATAGCATACATTTCAATTTTCCACCAAAGCACTTACTGCAAACCTAATGGAAACACTTTAGGTTAACTTCCCACATGATTCTGAGATGTCTGAAAGTTGTTTTTTACCTGTGCACATAAAGACAAAAATGTTGATTTCACAGTGAATAGAATGCTTTGACATAAAAGTAGTATACATTTCAATTGTACTCAAAAGTCCTGACTGCAAACCTAATGGATACAGCTTAGGTTAACTTTCCACATGATTATGAGTAGTTTGAAAGCTGTTTCATGGCTGTATACATCAACACAAAAAAGTTGTTATCTCAGTGCATGCAATGCTTAGACAATACAATTAGTATACATTTCAATTTTACAGTAAAGTACTTACTGCAAACCTAATGGAAACACTTTAGGTTAACTTCCCACATGATTCTAAGATGTCTGAAAGTTGTTTCATACTTGTGCACATAAAGACAAAAAAGTTGTTTTCACAGTGAATAGAATGCTTTGACATAAAAGTAGTATACATTTCAATTGTACTCAAAAGTCCTGACTGCAAACCTAATGGATACAGCTTAGGTTAACTTTCCACATGATTATGAGTAGTTCGAAAGTTGTTTCATGGCTGTACACATCAACACAAAAAAGTTGTTATCTCAGTGCATGCAAAGCTTTGACAATACCAATAGTATACATTTCAATTTTACACCAAAGCTCTTACTGCAAACCTAATCGAAACACCTTAGGTTAACTTTCCACATGATTATGAGTAGTTTGAAAGTTGTTTCATGGCTGTAGACATCAACACAAAAAAGTTGTTATCTCAGTGCATGCAATGCTTAGACAATACAAATAGCATACATTTCAATTTTCCACCAAAGCACTTACTGCAAACCTAATGGAAACACTTTAGGTTAACTTCCCACATGATTCTGAGATGTCTGAAAGTTGTTTCATACTTGTGCACATAAAGACAAAAAAGTTGATTTCACAGTGAATAGAATGCTTTGACATAAAAGTAGTATACATTTCAATTGTACTCAAAAGTCCTGACTGCAAACCTAATGGATACAGCTTAGGTTAACTTTCCACATGATTATGAGTAGTTCGAAAGCTGTTTCATGGCTGTACACATCAACACAAAAAAGTTGTTATCTCAGTGCATGCAATGCTTAGTCAATACAATTAGTATACATTTCAATTTTACAGCAAAGCACTTACTGCAAACCTAATGGAAACACTTTAGGTTAACTTCCCACATGATTCTGAGATGTCTGAAAGTTGTTTCATACCTATGCACATAAAGACAAAAAAGTTGATTTCACAGTGAATAGAATGCTTTGACATAAAAGTAGTATACATTTCAATTGTACTCAAAAGTCCTGACTGCAAACCTAATGGATACAGCTTAGGTTAACTTTCCACATGATTATGAGTAGTTCGAAAGCTGTTTCATGGCTGTTACACATCAACACAAAAAAGTTGTTATCTCAGTGCATGCAATGCTTAGTCAATACAATTAGTATACATTTCAATTTTACAGCAAAGCACTTACTGCAAACCTAATGGAAACACTTTAGGTTAACTTCCCACATGATTCTGAGATGTCTGAAAGTTGTTTCATACCTGTGCACATAAAGACAAAAAAGTTTTTTCTCAGTGCATGCAAAGCTTTGACAATACAAATAGTATACATTTCATTTTTAAACCAAAGCACTTACTGCAAACCTAATGGAAACACCTTAGGTTAACTTTCCACATGATTATGAGTAGTTTGAAAGTTGTTTCATGGCTGTACACATCAACACAAAAAAGTTGTTATCTCAGTGCATGCAAAGCTTTGACAATACCAATAGTATACATTTCAATTTTACACCAAAGCTCTTACTGCAAACCTAATGGAAACACCTTAGGTTAACTTTCCACATGATTATGAGTAGTTTGAAAGTTGTTTCATGGCTGTAGACATCAACACAAAAAAGTTGTTATCTCAGTGCATGCAATGCTTAGACAATACAAATAGCATACATTTCAATTTTCCACCAAAGCACTTACTGCAAACCTAATGGAAACACTTTAGGTTAACTTCCCACATGATTCTGAGATGTCTGAAAGTTGTTTCATACTTGTGCACATAAAGACAAAAAAGTTGATTTCACAGTGAATAGAATGCTTTGACATAAAAGTAGTATACATTTCAATTGTACTCAAAAGTCCTGACTGCAAACCTAATGGATACAGCTTAGGTTAACTTTCCACATGATTATGAGTAGTTCGAAAGCTGTTTCATGGCTGTACACATCAACACAAAAAAGTTGTTATCTCAGTGCATGCAATGCTTAGTCAATACAATTAGTATACATTTCAATTTTACAGCAAAGCACTTACTGCAAACCTAATGGAAACACTTTAGGTTAACTTCCCACATGATTCTGAGATGTCTGAAAGTTGTTTCATACCTATGCACATAAAGACAAAAAAGTTGATTTCACAGTGAATAGAATGCTTTGACATAAAAGTAGTATACATTTCAATTGTACTCAAAAGTCCTGACTGCAAACCTAATGGAAACACCTTAGGTTAACTTTCCACATGAGTATGACCAGGTTTAAAGTTGTTTCATGCCTCAGTTCATCAAGACAAAAAAGTTTCTTTCTCAGTGCTACTATGCTCTGACATTAAGGTAGTATACATCTCAATTTTACTCCAAAGTACTTACTGCAAACAAATGGAAACACCTAAGGTTAACTTCCCACATGATTATTAGTAGTTTGAAAGTTGTTTCCTGGCTGTACACATCAACACAAAAAAGTTGTTATCTCAGTGCATGCAATGCTTAGACAATACAAATAGTATACATTTCAATTTTACACCAAAGCACTTACTGCAAATCTAATGGAAACACTTTAGATTAACTTCCCACATGATTCTGAGATGTCTGAAAGTTGATTCATACGTGTGCACATCAAGACAAAAAAGTTGTTTTCTCAGTGCATGCAAAGCTTTGACAATACCAATAGTATACATTTCAATTTTACACCAAAGCACTTACTGCAAACCTAATGGAAACACCTTAGGTTAACTTTCCACATCATTATGAGTAGTTTGAAAGTTGTTTCATGGCTGTAGACATCAACACAAAAAAGTTGTTATCTCAGTGCATGCAATGCTTAGACAATACAAATAGCATACATTTCAATTTTCCACCAAAGCACTTACTGCAAACCTAATGGAAACACTTTAGGTTAACTTCCCACATGATTCTGAGATGTCTGAAAGTTGTTTTTTACCTGTGCACATAAAGACAAAAATGTTGATTTCACAGTGAATAGAATGCTTTGACATAAAAGTAGTATACATTTCAATTGTACTCAAAAGTCCTGACTGCAAACCTAATGGATACAGCTTAGGTTAACTTTCCACATGATTATGAGTAGTTTGAAAGCTGTTTCATGGCTGTATACATCAACACAAAAAAGTTGTTATCTCAGGGCATGCAATGCTTAGACAATACAATTAGTATACATTTCAATTTTACAGCAAAGCACTTACTGCAAACCTAATGGAAACACTTTAGGTTAACTTCCCACATGATTCTGAGATGTCTGAAAGTTGTTTCATACTTGTGCACATAAAGACAAAAAAGTTGATTTCACAGTGAATAGAATGCTTTGACATAAGAGTAGTATACATTTCAATTGTACTCAAAAGTCCTGACTGCAAACCTAATGGATACAGCTTAGGTTAACTTTCCACATGATTATGAGTAGTTCGAAAGCTGTTTCATGGCTGTACACATCAACACAAAACAGTTGCTATCTCAGTGCATGCAAAGCTTTGACAATACAAATAGTATACATTTCATTTTTACACCAAAGCACTTACTGCAAACCTAATGGAAACACTTTAGGTTAACTTCTCACATGATTATGAGTAGTTTGAAAGTTGTTTCATGGCTGTACACATCAACACAAAACAGTTGCTATCTCAGTGCATGCAATGCTTAGAGAATACAAATAGTATACATTTCAATTTTACACCAAAGTCCTTACTGCAAACCTAATGGAAACAACTTAGATTAACTTCCCACATGATTCTGAGATGTCTGAAAGTTGTTTCATACCTGTGCACATCAAGACAAAAAAGTTGTTTTCTCAGTGCATGCAATGCTTTTACAATACATATAGAATACATTTCAATTTTACACCAAAGCACTTACTGCAAACCTAATGGAAACACCTTAGGTTAACTTTCCACATGATTCTGAGATGTCTGAAAGTTGTTTCATACCTGTGCACATAAAGACAAAAAAGTTGTTTTCTCAGTGCATGCAAAGCTTTGACAATACAAATAGTATACATTTCATTTTTACACCAAAGCACTTACTGGAAACCTAATGGAAACACTTTAGGTTAACTTCTCACATGATTATGAGTAGTTTGAAAGTTGTTTCATGGCTGTACACATCAACACAAAACAGTTGCTATCTCAGTGCATGCAATGCTTAGAGAATAGAAATAGTATACATTTCAATTTTACACCAAAGTCCTTACTGCAAACCTAATGGAAACAACTTAGATTAACTTCCCACATGATTCTGAGATGTCTGAAAGTTGTTTCATACCTGTGCACATCAAGACAAAAAAGTTGTTTTCTCAGTGCATGCAATGCTTTTACAATACATATAGAATACATTTCAATTTTACACCAAAGCACTTACTGCAAACCTAATGGAAACACCTTAGGTTAACTTTCCACATGATTCTGAGATGTCTGAAAGTTGTTTCATACCTGTGCACATAAAGACAAAAAAGTTGTTTTCTCAGTGCATGCAAAGCTTTGACAATACAAATAGTATACATTTCATTTTTACACCAAAGCACTTACTGCAAACCTAATGGAAACACCTTAGGTTAACTTTCCACATGATTATGAGTAGTTTGAAAGTTGTTTCATGGCTGTACACATCAACACAAAAAAGTTGTTAACTCAGTGCATGCAATGCGTAGACAATACAAATAGTATACATTTCAATTTTACACCAAAGCACTTACTGCAAAACTAATGGAAACACTTTAGGTTAACTTCCCACATGATTCTGAGATGTCTGAAAGTTGTTTCATACCTGTGCACATAAAGACAAAAAAGTTGATTTCACAGTGAATAGAATGCTTTGACATAAAAGTAGTATACATTTCAATTGTACTCAAAAGTCCTGACTGCAAACCTAATGGAAACACCTTTGGTTAATTTTCCACATGAGTATGACCAGGTTTAAAGTTGTTTCATGCCTCAGTTCATCAAGACAAAAAAGTTTCTTTCTCAGTGCTACTATGCTCTGACATTAAGGTAGTATACATCTCAATTTTACTCCAAAGTACTTACTGCAAACAAATGGAAACACCTTAGGTTAACTTCCCACATGATTATTAGTAGTTTGAAAGTTGTTTCCTGGCTGTACACATCAACACAAAAAAGTTGTTATCTCAGTGCATGTAATGCTTAGACAATACAAATAGTATACATTTCAATTTTACACCAAAGCACTTACTGCAAAACTAATGGAAACACTTTAGGTTAACTTCCCACATGATTCTGAGATGTCTGAAAGTTGTTTCATACCTGTGCACATAGAGACAAAAAAGTTGATTTCACAGTGAATAGAATGCTTTGACATAAAAGTAGTATACATTTCAATTGTACTCAAAAGTCCTGACTGCAAACCTAATGGAAACACCTTAGGTTAACTTTCCACATGAGTATTACCAGGTTTAAAGTAGTTTCATGCCTCAGTTCATCAAGACAAAAAAGTTTCTTTCTCAGTGCTACTATGCTCTGACATTAAGGTAGTATACATCTCAATTTTACTCCAAAGTACTTACTGCAAACAAATGGAAACACCTAAGGTTAACTCCCCACATTATTATTAGTAGTTTGAAAGTTGTTTCCTGGCTGTACACATCAACACAAAAAAGTTGTTATCTCAGTGCATGCAATGCTTAGTCAATACAATTAGTATACATTTCAATTTTACAGCAAAGCACTTACTGCAAACCTAATGGAAACACTTTAGGTTAACTTCCCACATGATTCTGAGATGTCTGAAAGTTGTTTCATACCTGTGCACATAAAGACAAAAAAGTTGTTTTCTCAGTGCATGCAAAGCTTTGACAATACAAATAGTATACATTTCATTTTTACACCAAAGCACTTACTGCAAACCTAATGGAAACACCTTAGGTTAACTTTCCACATGATTATGAGTAGTTTGAAAGTTGTTTCATGGCTGTACACATCAACACAAAAAAGTTGTTATCTCAGTGAATAGAATGCTTTGACATAAAAGTAGTATACATTTCAATTGTACTCAAAAGTCCTGACTGCAAACCTAATGGAAACACCTTAGGTTAACTTTCCACATGAGTATGACCAGGTTTAAAGTAGTTTCATGCCTCAGTTCATCAAGACAAAAAAGTTTCTTTCTCAGTGCTACTATGCTCTGACATTAAGGTAGTATACATCTCAATTTTACTCCAAAGTACTTACTGCAAACAAATGGAAACACCTAAGGTTAACTTCCCACATGATTATTAGTAGTTTGAAAGTTGTTTCCTGGCTGTACACATCAACACAAAAAAGTTGTTATCTCAGTGCATGCAATGCTTAGACAATACAAATAGTATACATTTCAATTTTACACCAAAGCACTTACTGCAAATCTAATGGAAACACTTTAGATTAACTTCCCACATGATTCTGAGATGTCTGAAAGTTGATTCATACGTGTGCACATCAAGACAAAAAAGTTGTTTTCTCAGTGCATGCAAAGCTTTGACAATACCAATAGTATACATTTCAATTTTACACCAAAGTACTTACTGCAAACCTAATGGAAACACCTTAGGTTAACTTTCCACATCATTATGAGTAGTTTGAAAGTTGTTTCATGGCTGTACACATCAACACAAAAAAGTCGTTATCTCAGTGCATGCAATGCTTAGACAATACAAATAGCATACATTTCAATTTTCCACCAAAGCACTTACTGCAAACCTAATGGAAACACTTTAGGTTAACTTCCCACATGATTCTGAGATGTCTGAAAGTTGTTTCATACTTGTGCACATAAAGACAAAAAAGTTGATTTCACAGTGAATAGAATGCTTTGAGATAAAAGTAGTATACATTTCAATTGTACTCAAAAGTCCTGACTGCAAACCTAATGGATACAGCTTAGGTTAACTTTCCACATGATTATGAGTAGTTCGAAAGCTGTTTCATGGCTGTACACATCAACACAAAAAAGTTTTTATCTCAGTGCATGCAATGCTTAGTCAATACAATTAGTATACATTTCAATTTTACAGCAAAGCACTTACTGCAAACCTAATGGAAACACTTTAGGTTAACTTCCCACATGATTCTGAGATGTCTGAAAGTTGTTTCATACCTATGCACATAAAGACAAAAAAGTTGATTTCACAGTGAATAGAATGCTTTGACATAAAAGTAGTATACATTTCAATTGTACTCAAAAGTCCTGACTGCAAACCTAATGGATACAGCTTAGGTTAACTTTCCACATGATTATGAGTAGTTCGAAAGCTGTTTCATGGCTGTACACATCAACACAAAAAAGTTGTTATCTCAGTGCATGCAATGCTTAGTCAATACAATTAGTATACATTTCAATTTTACAGCAAAGCACTTACTGCAAACCTAATGGAAACACTTTAGGTTAACTTCCCACATGATTCTGAGATGTCTGAAAGTTGTTTCATACC
Source organism: Mobula birostris (assembly GCF_030028105.1). Taxonomy (NCBI): domain Eukaryota; kingdom Metazoa; phylum Chordata; class Chondrichthyes; order Myliobatiformes; family Myliobatidae; genus Mobula; species Mobula birostris. The sequence goes on from NW_027274113.1 coordinate 79,205, forward strand.
TGTGCACATAAAGACAAAAAAGTTGTTTTCTCAGTGCATGCAAAGCTTTGACAATACAAATAGTATACATTTCATTTTTACACCAAAGCACTTACTACAAACCTAATTGAAACACCTTAGGTTAACTTTCCACATGATTATGAGTAGTTTGAAAGTTGTTTCATGGCTGTACACATCAGCACAAAAAAGTTGTTATCTCAGTGAATAGAATGCTTTGACATAAAAGTAGTATACATTTCAATTGTACTCAAAAGTCCTGACTGCAAACCTAATGGAAACACCTTAGGTTAACTTTCCACATGAGTATGACTAGGTTTAAAGTTGTTTCATGCCTCAGTTCATCAAGACAAAAAAGTTTCTTTCTCAGTGCTACTATGCTCTGACATTAAGGTAGTATACATCTCAATTTTACTCCAAAGTACTTACTGCAAACAAATGGAAACACCTAAGGTTAACTTCCCACATGATTATTAGTAGTTTGAAAGTTGTTTCCTGGCTGTACACATCAACACAAAAAAGTTGTTATCTCAGTGCATGCAATGCTTAGACAATACAAATAGTATACATTTCAATTTTACACCAAAGCACTTACTGCAAATCTAATGGAAACACTTTAGATTAACTTCCCACATGATTCTGAGATGTCTGAAAGTTGATTCATACGTGTGCACATCAAGACAAAAAAGTTGTTTTCTCAGTGCATGCAAAGCTTTGACAATTCCAATAGTATACATTTCAATTTTACACCAAAGCACTTACTGCAAACCTAATGGAAACACCTTAGGTTAACTTTCCACATCATTATGAGTAGTTTGAAAGTTGTTTCATGGCTGTAGACATCAACACAAAAAAGTTGTTATCTCAGTGCATGCAATGCTTAGACAATACAAATAGCATACATTTCAATTTTCCACCAAAGCACTTACTGCAAACCTAATGGAAACACTTTAGGTTAACTTCCCACATGATTCTGAGATGTCTGAAAGTTGTTTTTTACCTGTGCACATAAAGACAAAAATGTTGATTTCACAGTGAATAGAATGCTTTGACATAAAACTAGTATACATTTCAATTGTACTCAAAAGTCCTGACTGCAAACCTAATGGATACAGCTTAGGTTAACTTTCCACATGATTATGAGTAGTTTGAAAGCTGTTTCATGGCTGTATACATCAACACAAAAAAGTTGTTATCTCAGGGCATGCAATGCTTAGACAATACAATTAGTATACATTTCAATTTTACAGCAAAGCACTTACTGCAAACCTAATGGAAACACTTTAGGTTAACTTCCCACATGATTCTGAGATGTCTGAAAGTTCTTTCATACTTGTGCACATAAAGACAAAAAAGTTGATTTCACAGTGAATAGAATGCTTTGACATAAAAGTAGTATACATTTCAATTGTACTCAAAAGTCCTGACTGCAAACCTAATGGATACAGCTTAGGTTAACTTTCCACATGATTATGAGTAGTTCGAAAGCTGTTTCATGGCTGTACACATCAACACAAAAAAGTTGTTATCTGAGTGCATGCAATGCTTAGTCAATACAATTAGTATACATTTCAATTTTACAGCAAAGCACTTACTGCAAACCTAATGGAAACACTTTAGGTTAACTTCCCACATGATTCTGAGATGTCTGAAAGTTGTTTCATACCTATGCACATAAAGACAAAAAAGTTGATTTCACAGTGAATAGAATGCTTTGACATAAAAGTAGTATACATTTCAATTGTACTCAAAAGTCCTGACTGCAAACCTAATGGAAACACCTTAGGTTAACTTTCCACATGAGTATGACCAGGTTTAAAGTTGTTTCATGCCTCAGTTCATCAAGACAAAAAAGTTTCTTTCTCAGTGCTACTATGCTCTGACATTAAGGTAGTATACATCTCAATTTTACTCCAAAGTACTTACTGCAAACAAATGGAAACACCTAAGGTTAACTTCCCACATGATTATTAGTAGTTTGAAAGTTGTTTCCTGGCTGTACACATCAACACAAAAAAGTTGTTATCTCAGTGCATGCAATGCTTAGACAATACAAATAGTATACATTTCAATTTTACACCAAAGCACTTACTGCAAATCTAATGGAAACACTTTAGATTAACTTCCCACATGATTCTGAGATGTCTGAAAGTTGATTCATACGTGTGCACATCAAGACAAAAAAGTTGTTTTCTCAGTGCATGCAAAGCTTTGACAATACCAATAGTATACATTTCAATTTTACACCAAAGCACTTACTGCAAACCTAATGGAAACACCTTAGGTTAACTTTCCACATCATTATGAGTAGTTTGAAAGTTGTTTCATGGCTGTAGACATCAACACAAAAAAGTTGTTATCTCAGTGCATGCAATGCTTAGACAATACAAATAGCATACATTTCAATTTTCCACCAAAGCACTTACTGCAAACCTAATGGAAACACTTTAGGTTAACTTCCCACATGATTCTGAGATGTCTGAAAGTTGTTTTTTACCTGTGCACATAAAGACAAAAATGTTGATTTCACAGTGAATAGAATGCTTTGACATAAAAGTAGTATACATTTCAATTGTACTCAAAAGTCCTGACTGCAAACCTAATGGATACAGCTTAGGTTAACTTTCCACATGATTATGAGTAGTTTGAAAGCTGTTTCATGGCTGTATACATCAACACAAAAAAGTTGTTATCTCAGTGCATGCAATGCTTAGACAATACAATTAGTATACATTTCAATTTTACAGTAAAGTACTTACTGCAAACCTAATGGAAACACTTTAGGTTAACTTCCCACATGATTCTAAGATGTCTGAAAGTTGTTTCATACTTGTGCACATAAAGACAAAAAAGTTGTTTTCACAGTGAATAGAATGCTTTGACATAAAAGTAGTATACATTTCAATTGTACTCAAAAGTCCTGACTGCAAACCTAATGGATACAGCTTAGGTTAACTTTCCACATGATTATGAGTAGTTCGAAAGTTGTTTCATGGCTGTACACATCAACACAAAAAAGTTGTTATCTCAGTGCATGCAAAGCTTTGACAATACCAATAGTATACATTTCAATTTTACACCAAAGCTCTTACTGCAAACCTAATGGAAACACCTTAGGTTAACTTTCCACATGATTATGAGTAGTTTGAAAGTTGTTTCATGGCTGTAGACATCAACACAAAAAAGTTGTTATCTCAGTGCATGCAATGCTTAGACAATACAAATAGCATACATTTCAATTTTCCACCAAAGCACTTACTGCAAACCTAATGGAAACACTTTAGGTTAACTTCCCACATGATTCTGAGATGTCTGAAAGTTGTTTCATACTTGTGCACATAAAGACAAAAAAGTTGATTTCACAGTGAATAGAATGCTTTGACATAAAAGTAGTATACATTTCAATTGTACTCAAAAGTCCTGACTGCAAACCTAATGGATACAGCTTAGGTTAACTTTCCACATGATTATGAGTAGTTCGAAAGCTGTTTCATGGCTGTACACATCAACACAAAAAAGTTGTTATCTCAGTGCATGCAATGCTTAGTCAATACAATTAGTATACATTTCAATTTTACAGCAAAGCACTTACTGCAAACCTAATGGAAACACTTTAGGTTAACTTCCCACATGATTCTGAGATGTCTGAAAGTTGTTTCATACCTATGCACATAAAGACAAAAAAGTTGATTTCACAGTGAATAGAATGCTTTGACATAAAAGTAGTATACATTTCAATTGTACTCAAAAGTCCTGACTGCAAACCTAATGGATACAGCTTAGGTTAACTTTCCACATGATTATGAGTAGTTCGAAAGCTGTTTCATGGCTGTTACACATCAACACAAAAAAGTTGTTATCTCAGTGCATGCAATGCTTAGTCAATACAATTAGTATACATTTCAATTTTACAGCAAAGCACTTACTGCAAACCTAATGGAAACACTTTAGGTTAACTTCCCACATGATTCTGAGATGTCTGAAAGTTGTTTCATACCTGTGCACATAAAGACAAAAAAGTTTTTTCTCAGTGCATGCAAAGCTTTGACAATACAAATAGTATACATTTCATTTTTAAACCAAAGCACTTACTGCAAACCTAATGGAAACACCTTAGGTTAACTTTCCACATGATTATGAGTAGTTTGAAAGTTGTTTCATGGCTGTACACATCAACACAAAAAAGTTGTTATCTCAGTGCATGCAAAGCTTTGACAATACCAATAGTATACATTTCAATTTTACACCAAAGCTCTTACTGCAAACCTAATGGAAACACCTTAGGTTAACTTTCCACATGATTATGAGTAGTTTGAAAGTTGTTTCATGGCTGTAGACATCAACACAAAAAAGTTGTTATCTCAGTGCATGCAATGCTTAGACAATACAAATAGCATACATTTCAATTTTCCACCAAAGCACTTACTGCAAACCTAATGGAAACACTTTAGGTTAACTTCCCACATGATTCTGAGATGTCTGAAAGTTGTTTCATACTTGTGCACATAAAGACAAAAAAGTTGATTTCACAGTGAATAGAATGCTTTGACATAAAAGTAGTATACATTTCAATTGTACTAAAAGTCCTGACTGCAAACCTAATGGATACAGCTTAGGTTAACTTTCCACATGATTATGAGTAGTTCGAAAGCTGTTTCATGGCTGTACACATCAACACAAAAAAGTTGTTATCTCAGTGCATGCAATGCTTAGTCAATACAATTAGTATACATTTCAATTTTACAGCAAAGCACTTACTGCAAACCTAATGGAAACACTTTAGGTTAACTTCCCACATGATTCTGAGATGTCTGAAAGTTGTTTCATACCTATGCACATAAAGACAAAAAAGTTGATTTCACAGTGAATAGAATGCTTTGACATAAAAGTAGTATACATTTCAATTGTACTCAAAAGTCCTGACTGCAAACCTAATGGAAACACCTTAGGTTAACTTTCCACATGAGTATGACCAGGTTTAAAGTTGTTTCATGCCTCAGTTCATCAAGACAAAAAAGTTTCTTTCTCAGTGCTACTATGCTCTGACATTAAGGTAGTATACATCTCAATTTTACTCCAAAGTACTTACTGCAAACAAATGGAAACACCTAAGGTTAACTTCCCACATGATTATTAGTAGTTTGAAAGTTGTTTCCTGGCTGTACACATCAACACAAAAAAGTTGTTATCTCAGTGCATGCAATGCTTAGACAATACAAATAGTATACATTTCAATTTTACACCAAAGCACTTACTGCAAATCTAATGGAAACACTTTAGATTAACTTCCCACATGATTCTGAGATGTCTGAAAGTTGATTCATACGTGTGCACATCAAGACAAAAAAGTTGTTTTCTCAGTGCATGCAAAGCTTTGACAATACCAATAGTATACATTTCAATTTTACACCAAAGCACTTACTGCAAACCTAATGGAAACACCTTAGGTTAACTTTCCACATCATTATGAGTAGTTTGAAAGTTGTTTCATGGCTGTAGACATCAACACAAAAAAGTTGTTATCTCAGTGCATGCAATGCTTAGACAATACAAATAGCATACATTTCAATTTTCCACCAAAGCACTTACTGCAAACCTAATGGAAACACTTTAGGTTAACTTCCCACATGATTCTGAGATGTCTGAAAGTTGTTTTTTACCTGTGCACATAAAGACAAAAATGTTGATTTCACAGTGAATAGAATGCTTTGACATAAAAGTAGTATACATTTCAATTGTACTCAAAAGTCCTGACTGCAAACCTAATGGATACAGCTTAGGTTAACTTTCCACATGATTATGAGTAGTTTGAAAGCTGTTTCATGGCTGTATACATCAACACAAAAAAGTTGTTATCTCAGGGCATGCAATGCTTAGACAATACAATTAGTATACATTTCAATTTTACAGCAAAGCACTTACTGCAAACCTAATGGAAACACTTTAGGTTAACTTCCCACATGATTCTGAGATGTCTGAAAGTTGTTTCATACTTGTGCACATAAAGACAAAAAAGTTGATTTCACAGTGAATAGAATGCTTTGACATAAGAGTAGTATACATTTCAATTGTACTCAAAAGTCCTGACTGCAAACCTAATGGATACAGCTTAGGTTAACTTTCCACATGATTATGAGTAGTTCGAAAGCTGTTTCATGGCTGTACACATCAACACAAAACAGTTGCTATCTCAGTGCATGCAAAGCTTTGACAATACAAATAGTATACATTTCATTTTTACACCAAAGCACTTACTGCAAACCTAATGGAAACACTTTAGGTTAACTTCTCACATGATTATGAGTAGTTTGAAAGTTGTTTCATGGCTGTACACATCAACACAAAACAGTTGCTATCTCAGTGCATGCAATGCTTAGAGAATACAAATAGTATACATTTCAATTTTACACCAAAGTCCTTACTGCAAACCTAATGGAAACAACTTAGATTAACTTCCCACATGATTCTGAGATGTCTGAAAGTTGTTTCATACCTGTGCACATCAAGACAAAAAAGTTGTTTTCTCAGTGCATGCAATGCTTTTACAATACATATAGAATACATTTCAATTTTACACCAAAGCACTTACTGCAAACCTAATGGAAACACCTTAGGTTAACTTTCCACATGATTCTGAGATGTCTGAAAGTTGTTTCATACCTGTGCACATAAAGACAAAAAAGTTGTTTTCTCAGTGCATGCAAAGCTTTGACAATACAAATAGTATACATTTCATTTTTACACCAAAGCACTTACTGGAAACCTAATGGAAACACTTTAGGTTAACTTCTCACATGATTATGAGTAGTTTGAAAGTTGTTTCATGGCTGTACACATCAACACAAAACAGTTGCTATCTCAGTGCATGCAATGCTTAGAGAATAGAAATAGTATACATTTCAATTTTACACCAAAGTCCTTACTGCAAACCTAATGGAAACAACTTAGATTAACTTCCCACATGATTCTGAGATGTCTGAAAGTTGTTTCATACCTGTGCACATCAAGACAAAAAAGTTGTTTTCTCAGTGCATGCAATGCTTTTACAATACATATAGAATACATTTCAATTTTACACCAAAGCACTTACTGCAAACCTAATGGAAACACCTTAGGTTAACTTTCCACATGATTCTGAGATGTCTGAAAGTTGTTTCATACCTGTGCACATAAAGACAAAAAAGTTGTTTTCTCAGTGCATGCAAAGCTTTGACAATACAAATAGTATACATTTCATTTTTACACCAAAGCACTTACTGCAAACCTAATGGAAACACCTTAGGTTAACTTTCCACATGATTATGAGTAGTTTGAAAGTTGTTTCATGGCTGTACACATCAACACAAAAAAGTTGTTAACTCAGTGCATGCAATGCGTAGACAATACAAATAGTATACATTTCAATTTTACACCAAAGCACTTACTGCAAAACTAATGGAAACACTTTAGGTTAACTTCCCACATGATTCTGAGATGTCTGAAAGTTGTTTCATACCTGTGCACATAAAGACAAAAAAGTTGATTTCACAGTGAATAGAATGCTTTGACATAAAAGTAGTATACATTTCAATTGTACTCAAAAGTCCTGACTGCAAACCTAATGGAAACACCTTTGGTTAATTTTCCACATGAGTATGACCAGGTTTAAAGTTGTTTCATGCCTCAGTTCATCAAGACAAAAAAGTTTCTTTCTCAGTGCTACTATGCTCTGACATTAAGGTAGTATACATCTCAATTTTACTCCAAAGTACTTACTGCAAACAAATGGAAACACCTTAGGTTAACTTCCCACATGATTATTAGTAGTTTGAAAGTTGTTTCCTGGCTGTACACATCAACACAAAAAAGTTGTTATCTCAGTGCATGTAATGCTTAGACAATACAAATAGTATACATTTCAATTTTACACCAAAGCACTTACTGCAAAACTAATGGAAACACTTTAGGTTAACTTCCCACATGATTCTGAGATGTCTGAAAGTTGTTTCATACCTGTGCACATAGAGACAAAAAAGTTGATTTCACAGTGAATAGAATGCTTTGACATAAAAGTAGTATACATTTCAATTGTACTCAAAAGTCCTGACTGCAAACCTAATGGAAACACCTTAGGTTAACTTTCCACATGAGTATTACCAGGTTTAAAGTAGTTTCATGCCTCAGTTCATCAAGACAAAAAAGTTTCTTTCTCAGTGCTACTATGCTCTGACATTAAGGTAGTATACATCTCAATTTTACTCCAAAGTACTTACTGCAAACAAATGGAAACACCTAAGGTTAACTCCCCACATTATTATTAGTAGTTTGAAAGTTGTTTCCTGGCTGTACACATCAACACAAAAAAGTTGTTATCTCAGTGCATGCAATGCTTAGTCAATACAATTAGTATACATTTCAATTTTACAGCAAAGCACTTACTGCAAACCTAATGGAAACACTTTAGGTTAACTTCCCACATGATTCTGAGATGTCTGAAAGTTGTTTCATACCTGTGCACATAAAGACAAAAAAGTTGTTTTCTCAGTGCATGCAAAGCTTTGACAATACAAATAGTATACATTTCATTTTTACACCAAAGCACTTACTGCAAACCTAATGGAAACACCTTAGGTTAACTTTCCACATGATTATGAGTAGTTTGAAAGTTGTTTCATGGCTGTACACATCAACACAAAAAAGTTGTTATCTCAGTGAATAGAATGCTTTGACATAAAAGTAGTATACATTTCAATTGTACTCAAAAGTCCTGACTGCAAACCTAATGGAAACACCTTAGGTTAACTTTCCACATGAGTATGACCAGGTTTAAAGTAGTTTCATGCCTCAGTTCATCAAGACAAAAAAGTTTCTTTCTCAGTGCTACTATGCTCTGACATTAAGGTAGTATACATCTCAATTTTACTCCAAAGTACTTACTGCAAACAAATGGAAACACCTAAGGTTAACTTCCCACATGATTATTAGTAGTTTGAAAGTTGTTTCCTGGCTGTACACATCAACACAAAAAAGTTGTTATCTCAGTGCATGCAATGCTTAGACAATACAAATAGTATACATTTCAATTTTACACCAAAGCACTTACTGCAAATCTAATGGAAACACTTTAGATTAACTTCCCACATGATTCTGAGATGTCTGAAAGTTGATTCATACGTGTGCACATCAAGACAAAAAAGTTGTTTTCTCAGTGCATGCAAAGCTTTGACAATACCAATAGTATACATTTCAATTTTACACCAAAGTACTTACTGCAAACCTAATGGAAACACCTTAGGTTAACTTTCCACATCATTATGAGTAGTTTGAAAGTTGTTTCATGGCTGTACACATCAACACAAAAAAGTCGTTATCTCAGTGCATGCAATGCTTAGACAATACAAATAGCATACATTTCAATTTTCCACCAAAGCACTTACTGCAAACCTAATGGAAACACTTTAGGTTAACTTCCCACATGATTCTGAGATGTCTGAAAGTTGTTTCATACTTGTGCACATAAAGACAAAAAAGTTGATTTCACAGTGAATAGAATGCTTTGAGATAAAAGTAGTATACATTTCAATTGTACTCAAAAGTCCTGACTGCAAACCTAATGGATACAGCTTAGGTTAACTTTCCACATGATTATGAGTAGTTCGAAAGCTGTTTCATGGCTGTACACATCAACACAAAAAAGTTTTTATCTCAGTGCATGCAATGCTTAGTCAATACAATTAGTATACATTTCAATTTTACAGCAAAGCACTTACTGCAAACCTAATGGAAACACTTTAGGTTAACTTCCCACATGATTCTGAGATGTCTGAAAGTTGTTTCATACCTATGCACATAAAGACAAAAAAGTTGATTTCACAGTGAATAGAATGCTTTGACATAAAAGTAGTATACATTTCAATTGTACTCAAAAGTCCTGACTGCAAACCTAATGGATACAGCTTAGGTTAACTTTCCACATGATTATGAGTAGTTCGAAAGCTGTTTCATGGCTGTACACATCAACACAAAAAAGTTGTTATCTCAGTGCATGCAATGCTTAGTCAATACAATTAGTATACATTTCAATTTTACAGCAAAGCACTTACTGCAAACCTAATGGAAACACTTTAGGTTAACTTCCCACATGATTCTGAGATGTCTGAAAGTTGTTTCATACCTGTGCACATAAAGACAAAAAAGTTGTTTTCTCAGTGCATGCAAAGCTTTGACAATACAAATAGTATACATTTCATTTTTACACCAAAGCACTTACTACAAACCTAATTGAAACACCTTAGGTTAACTTTCCACATGATTATGAGTAGTTTGAAAGTTGTTTCATGGCTGTACACATCAGCACAAAAAAGTTGTTATCTCAGTGAATAGAATGCTTTGACATAAAAGTAGTATACATTTCAATTGTACTCAAAAGTCCTGACTGCAAACCTAATGGAAACACCTTAGGTTAACTTTCCACATGAGTATGACTAGGTTTAAAGTTGTTTCATGCCTCAGTTCATCAAGACAAAAAAGTTTCTTTCTCAGTGCTACTATGCTCTGACATTAAGGTAGTATACATCTCAATTTTACTCCAAAGTACTTACTGCAAACAAATGGAAACACCTAAGGTTAACTTCCCACATGATTATTAGTAGTTTGAAAGTTGTTTCCTGGCTGTACACATCAACACAAAAAAGTTGTTATCTCAGTGCATGCAATGCTTAGACAATACAAATAGTATACATTTCAATTTTACACCAAAGCACTTACTGCAAATCTAATGGAAACACTTTAGATTAACTTCCCACATGATTCTGAGATGTCTGAAAGTTGATTCATACGTGTGCACATCAAGACAAAAAAGTTGTTTTCTCAGTGCATGCAAAGCTTTGACAATTCCAATAGTATACATTTCAATTTTACACCAAAGCACTTACTGCAAACCTAATGGAAACACCTTAGGTTAACTTTCCACATCATTATGAGTAGTTTGAAAGTTGTTTCATGGCTGTAGACATCAACACAAAAAAGTTGTTATCTCAGTGCATGCAATGCTTAGACAATACAAATAGCATACATTTCAATTTTCCACCAAAGCACTTACTGCAAACCTAATGGAAACACTTTAGGTTAACTTCCCACATGATTCTGAGATGTCTGAAAGTTGTTTTTTACCTGTGCACATAAAGACAAAAATGTTGATTTCACAGTGAATAGAATGCTTTGACATAAAACTAGTATACATTTCAATTGTACTCAAAAGTCCTGACTGCAAACCTAATGGATACAGCTTAGGTTAACTTTCCACATGATTATGAGTAGTTTGAAAGCTGTTTCATGGCTGTATACATCAACACAAAAAAGTTGTTATCTCAGGGCATGCAATGCTTAGACAATACAATTAGTATACATTTCAATTTTACAGCAAAGCACTTACTGCAAACCTAATGGAAACACTTTAGGTTAACTTCCCACATGATTCTGAGATGTCTGAAAGTTCTTTCATACTTGTGCACATAAAGACAAAAAAGTTGATTTCACAGTGAATAGAATGCTTTGACATAAAAGTAGTATACATTTCAATTGTACTCAAAAGTCCTGACTGCAAACCTAATGGATACAGCTTAGGTTAACTTTCCACATGATTATGAGTAGTTCGAAAGCTGTTTCATGGCTGTACACATCAACACAAAAAAGTTGTTATCTGAGTGCATGCAATGCTTAGTCAATACAATTAGTATACATTTCAATTTTACAGCAAAGCACTTACTGCAAACCTAATGGAAACACTTTAGGTTAACTTCCCACATGATTCTGAGATGTCTGAAAGTTGTTTCATACCTATGCACATAAAGACAAAAAAGTTGATTTCACAGTGAATAGAATGCTTTGACATAAAAGTAGTATACATTTCAATTGTACTCAAAAGTCCTGACTGCAAACCTAATGGAAACACCTTAGGTTAACTTTCCACATGAGTATGACCAGGTTTAAAGTTGTTTCATGCCTCAGTTCATCAAGACAAAAAAGTTTCTTTCTCAGTGCTACTATGCTCTGACATTAAGGTAGTATACATCTCAATTTTACTCCAAAGTACTTACTGCAAACAAATGGAAACACCTAAGGTTAACTTCCCACATGATTATTAGTAGTTTGAAAGTTGTTTCCTGGCTGTACACATCAACACAAAAAAGTTGTTATCTCAGTGCATGCAATGCTTAGACAATACAAATAGTATACATTTCAATTTTACACCAAAGCACTTACTGCAAATCTAATGGAAACACTTTAGATTAACTTCCCACATGATTCTGAGATGTCTGAAAGTTGATTCATACGTGTGCACATCAAGACAAAAAAGTTGTTTTCTCAGTGCATGCAAAGCTTTGACAATACCAATAGTATACATTTCAATTTTACACCAAAGCACTTACTGCAAACCTAATGGAAACACCTTAGGTTAACTTTCCACATCATTATGAGTAGTTTGAAAGTTGTTTCATGGCTGTAGACATCAACACAAAAAAGTTGTTATCTCAGTGCATGCAATGCTTAGACAATACAAATAGCATACATTTCAATTTTCCACCAAAGCACTTACTGCAAACCTAATGGAAACACTTTAGGTTAACTTCCCACATGATTCTGAGATGTCTGAAAGTTGTTTTTTACCTGTGCACATAAAGACAAAAATGTTGATTTCACAGTGAATAGAATGCTTTGACATAAAAGTAGTATACATTTCAATTGTACTCAAAAGTCCTGACTGCAAACCTAATGGATACAGCTTAGGTTAACTTTCCACATGATTATGAGTAGTTTGAAAGCTGTTTCATGGCTGTATACATCAACACAAAAAAGTTGTTATCTCAGTGCATGCAATGCTTAGACAATACAATTAGTATACATTTCAATTTTACAGTAAAGTACTTACTGCAAACCTAATGGAAACACTTTAGGTTAACTTCCCACATGATTCTAAGATGTCTGAAAGTTGTTTCATACTTGTGCACATAAAGACAAAAAAGTTGTTTTCACAGTGAATAGAATGCTTTGACATAAAAGTAGTATACATTTCAATTGTACTCAAAAGTCCTGACTGCAAACCTAATGGATACAGCTTAGGTTAACTTTCCACATGATTATGAGTAGTTCGAAAGCTGTGTCATGGCTGTTACACATCAACACAAAAAAGTTGTTATCTCAGTGCATGCAATGCTTAGTCAATACAATTAGTATACATTTCAATTTTACAGCAAAACACTTACTGCAAACCTAATGGAAACACTTTAGGTTAACTTCCCACATGATTCTGAGATGTCTGAAAGTTGTTTCATACCTGTGCACATAAAGACAAAAAAGTTTTTTCTCAGTGCATGCAAAGCTTTGACAATACAAATAGTATACATTTCATTTTTAAACCAAAGCACTTACTGCAAACCTAATGGAAACACCTTAGGTTAACTTTCCACATGATTATGAGTAGTTTGAAAGTTGTTTCATGGCTGTACACATCAACACAAAAAAGTTGTTATCTCAGTGCATGCAAAGCTTTGACAATACCAATAGTATACATTTCAATTTTACACCAAAGCTCTTACTGCAAACCTAATGGAAACACCTTAGGTTAACTTTCCACATGATTATGAGTAGTTTGAAAGTTGTTTCATGGCTGTAGACATCAACACAAAAAAGTTGTTATCTCAGTGCATGCAATGCTTAGACAATACAAATAGCATACATTTCAATTTTCCACCAAAGCACTTACTGCAAACCTAATGGAAACACTTTGGGTTAACTTCCCACATGATTCTGAGATGTCTGAAAGTTGTTTCATACTTGTGCACATAAAGACAAAAAAGTTGATTTCACAGTGAATAGAATGCTTTGACATAAAAGTAGTATACATTTCAATTGTACTCAAAAGTCCTGACTGCAAACCTAATGGAAACACCTTAGGTTAACTTTCCACATGATTATGAGTAGTTTGAAAGTTGTTTCATGGCTGTACACATCAACACAAAAAAGTTGTTAACTCAGTGCATGCAATGCTTAGACAATACAAATAGTATACATTTCAATTTTACACCAAAGCACTTACTGCAAATCTAATGGAAACACTTTAGATTAACTTCTCACATGATTCTGAGATGTCTGAAAGTTGATTCATACCTGTACACATCAAGACAAAAAAGTTGTTTTCTCAGTGCATGCAAAGCTTTGACAATACCAATAGTATACATTTCAATTTTACACCAAAGCACTTACTGCAAACCTAATGGAAACACCTTAGGTTAACTTTCCACATCATTATGAGTAGTTTGAAAGTTGTTTCATGGCTGTACACATCAACACAAAAAAGTTGTTATCTCAGTGCATGCAATGCTTAGACAATACAAATAGCATACATTTCAATTTTCCACCAAAGCACTTACTGCAAACCTAATTGAAACACTTTAGGTTAACTTCCCACATGATTCTGAGATGTCTGAAAGTTGTTTTTTACCTGTGCACATACAGACAAAAATGTTGATTTCACAGTGAATAGAATGCTTTGACATAAAAGTAGTATACATTTCAATTGTACTCAAAAGTCCTGACTGCAAACCTAAAGGATTCAGCTTAGGTTAACTTTCCACATGATTATGAGTAGTTCGAAAGCTGTTTCATGGCTGTACACATCAACACAAAAAAGTTGTTATCTCAGTGCATGCAATGCTTAGTCAATACAATTAGTATACATTTCAATTTTACAACAAAGCACTTACTGCAAACCTAATGGAAACACTTTAGGTTAACTTCCCACATGATTCTGAGATGTCTGAAAGTTGTTTCATACCTGTGCACATAAAGACAAAAAAGTTGTTTTCTCAGTGCATGCAAAGCTTTGACAATACAAATAGTATACATTTCATTTTTACACCAAAGCACTTACTGCAAACCTAATGGAAACACTTTAGGTTAACTTCTCACATGATTATGAGTAGTTTGAAAGTTGTTTCATGGCTGTACACATCAACACAAAACAGTTGCTATCTCAGTGCATGCAATGCTTAGAGAATACAAATAGTATACATTTCAATTTTACACCAAAGTCCTTACTGCAAACCTAATGGAAACAACTTAGATTAACTTCCCACATGATTCTGAGATGTCTGAAAGTTGTTTCATACCTGTGCACATCAAGACGAAAAAGTTGTTTTCTCAGTGCATGCAATGCTTTTACAATACATATAGAATACATTTCAATTTTACACCAAAGCACTTACTGCAAACCTAATGGAAACACCTTAGGTTAACTTTCCACATGATTCTGAGATGTCTGAAAGTTGTTTCATACCTGTGCACATAAAGACAAAAAAGTTGTTTTCTCAGTGCATGCAAAGGTTTGACAATACAAATAGTATACATTTCATTTTTACACCAAAGCACTTACTGCAAACCTAATGGAAACACCTTAGGTTAACTTTCCACATGATTATGAGTAGTTTGAAAGTTGTTTCATGGCTGTACACATCAACACAAAAAAGTTGTTATCTCAGTGAATAGAATGCTTTGACATAAAAGTAGTATACATTTCAATTGTACTCAAAAGTCCTGACTGCAAACCTAATGGAAACACCTTAGGTTAACTTTCCACATGAGTATGACTAGGTTTAAAGTTGTTTCATGCCTCAGTTCATCAAGACAAAAAAGTTTATTTCTCAGTGCTACTATGCTCTGACATTAAGGTAGTATACATCTCAATTTTACTCCAAAGTACTTACTGCAATCAAATGGAAACACCTTAGGTTAACTTTCCACATGATTATGAGTAGTTTGAAAGTTGTTTCATGGCTGTACACATCAACACAAAAAAGTTGTTAACTCAGTGCATGCAATGCTTAGACAATACAAATAGTGTACATTTGAATTTTACACCAAAGCACTTACTGCAAAACTAATGGAAACACTTTAGGTTAACTTCCCACATGATTCTGAGATGTCTGAAAGTTGTTTCATACCTGTGCACATAAAGACAAAAAAGTTGATTTCACAGTGAATAGAATGCTTTGACATAAAAGTAGTATACATTTCAATTGTACTCAAAAGTCCTGACTGCAAACCTAATGGAAACACCTTAGGTTAACTTTCCACATGATTATGAGTAGTTTGAAAGTTGTTTCATGGCTGTACACATCAACACAAAAAAGTTGTTAACTCAGTGCATGCAATGCTTAGACAATACAAATAGTATACATTTCAATTTTACACCAAAGCACTTACTGCAAATCTAATGGAAACACTTTAGATTAACTTCTCACATGATTCTGAGATGTCTGAAAGTTGATTCATACCTGTACACATCAAGACAAAAAAGTTGTTTTCTCAGTGCATGCAAAGCTTTGACAATACCAATAGTATACATTTCAATTTTACACCAAAGCACTTACTGCAAACCTAATGGAAACACCTTAGGTTAACTTTCCACATAATTATGAGTAGTTTGAAAGTTGTTTCATGGCTGTACACATCAACACAAAAAAGTTGTTATCTCAGTGCATGCAATGCTTAGACAATACAAATAGCATACATTTCAATTTTCCACCAAAGCACTTACTGCAAACCTAATTGAAACACTTTAGGTTAACTTCCCACATGATTCTGAGATGTCTGAAAGTTGTTTTTTACCTGTGCACATAAAGACAAAAATGTTGATTTCACAGTGAATAGAATGCTTTGACATAAAAGTAGTATACATTTCAATTGTACTCAAAAGTCCTGACTGCAAACCTAATGGATTCAGCTTAGGTTAACTTTCCACATGATTATGAGTAGTTCGAAAGCTGTTTCATGGCTGTACACATCAACACAAAAAAGTTGTTATCTCAGTGCATGCAATGCTTAGTCAATACAATTAGTATACATTTCAATTTTACAACAAAGCACTTACTGCAAACCTAATGGAAACACTTTAGGTTAACTTCCCACATGATTCTGAGATGTCTGAAAGTTGTTTCATACCTGTGCACATAAAGACAAAAAAGTTGTTTTCTCAGTGCATGCAAAGCTTTGACAATACAAATAGTATACATTTCATTTTTACACCAAAGCACTTACTGCAAACCTAATGGAAACACTTTAGGTTAACTTCTCACATGATTATGAGTAGTTTGAAAGTTGTTTCATGGCTGTACACATCAACACAAAACAGTTGCTATCTCAGTGCATGCAATGCTTAGAGAATGCAAATAGTATACATTTCAATTTTACACCAAAGTCCTTACTGCAAACCTAATGGAAACAACTTAGATTAACTTCCCACATGATTCTGAGATGTCTGAAAGTTGTTTCATACCTGTGCACATCAAGACAAAAAAGTTGTTTTCTCAGTGCATGCAATGCTTTTACAATACATATAGAATACATTTCAATTTTACACCAAAGCACTTACTGCAAACCTAATGGAAACACCTTAGGTTAACTTTCCACATGATTCTGAGATGTCTGAAAGTTGTTTCATACCTGTGCACATAAAGACAAAAAAGTTGTTTTCTCAGTGCATGCAAAGCTTTGACAATACAAATAGTATACATTTCATTTTTACACCAAAGCACTTACTGCAAACCTAATGGAAACACCTTAGGTTAACTTTCCACATGATTATGAGTAGTTTGAAAGTTGTTTCATGGCTGTACACATCAACACAAAAAAGTTGTTATCTCAGTGAATAGAATGCTTTGACATAAAAGTAGTATACATTTCAAATGTACTCAAAAGTCCTGACTGCAAACCTAATGGAAACACCTTAGGTTAACTTTCCACATGAGTATGACTAGGTTTAAAGTTGTTTCATGCCTCAGTTCATCAAGACAAAAAAGTTTATTTCTCAGTGCTACTATGCTCTGACATTAAGGTCGTATACATCTCAATTTTACTCCAAAGTACTTACTGCAATCAAATGGAAACACCTTAGGTTAACTTTCCACATGATTATGAGTAGTTTGAAAGTTGTTTCATGGCTGTACACATCAACACAAAAAAGTTGTTAACTCAGTGCATGCAATGCTTAGACAATACAAATAGTATACATTTCAATTTTACACCAAAGCACTTACTGCAAACCTAATGGAAACATCTTAGGTTAACTTTCCACATCATTATGAGTAGTTTGAAAGTTGTTTCATGGCTGTACACATCAACACAAAAAAGTTGTTATCTCAGTGCATGCAATGCTTAGACAATACAAATAGCATATATTTCAATTTTCCACCAAAGCACTTACTGCAAACCTAATGGAAACACCTTAGGTTAACTTTCCACATGAGTATGACCAGGTTTAAAGTTGTTTCATGCCTCAGTTCATCAAGACAAAAAAGTTTCTTTCTCAGTGCTACTATGCTCTGACATTAAGGTAGTATACATCTCAATTTTACTCCAAAGTACTTACTGCAAACAAATGGAAACACCTAAGGTTAACTTCCCACATGATTATTAGTAGTTTGAAAGTTGTTTCCTGGCTGTACACATCAACACAAAAAAGTTGTTATCTCAGTGCATGCAATGCTTAGACAATACAAATAGTATACATTTCAATTTTACACCAAAGCACTTACTGCAAATCTAATGGAAACACTTTAGATTAACTTCCCACATGATTCTGAGATGTCTGAAAGTTGATTCATACGTGTGCACATCAAGACAAAAAAGTTGTTTTCTCAGTGCATGCAAAGCTTTGACAATACCAATAGTATACATTTCAATTTTACACCAAAGCACTTACTGCAAACCTATGGAAACACCTTAGGTTAACTTTCCACATCATTATGAGTAGTTTGAAAGTTGTTTCATGGCTGTAGACATCAACACAAAAAAGTTGTTATCTCAGTGCATGCAATGCTTAGACAATACAAATAGCATACATTTCAATTTTCCACCAAAGCACTTACTGCAAACCTAATGGAAACACTTTAGGTTAACTTCCCACATGATTCTGAGATGTCTGAAAGTTGTTTTTTACCTGTGCACATAAAGACAAAAATGTTGATTTCACAGTGAATAGAATGCTTTGACATAAAAGTAGTATACATTTCAATTGTACTCAAAAGTCCTGACTGCAAACCTAATGGATACAGCTTAGGTTAACTTTCCACATGATTATGAGTAGTTTGAAAGCTGTTTCATGGCTGTATACATCAACACAAAAAAGTTGTTATCTCAGGGCATGCAATGCTTAGACAATACAATTAGTATACATTTCAATTTTACAGCAAAGCACTTACTGCAAACCTAATGGAAACACCTTAGGCTAACTTCCCACATGATTCTGAGATGTCTGAAAGTTGTTTCATACTTGTGCACATAAAGACAAAAAAGTTGATTTCACAGTGAATACAATGCTTTGACATAAGAGTAGTATACATTTCAATTGTACTCAAAAGTCCTGACTGCAAACCTAATGGATACAGCTTAGGTTAACTTTCCACATGATTATGAGTAGTTCGAAAGCTGTTTCATGGCTGTACACATCAACACAAAAAAGTTGTTATCTCAGTGCATGCAATGCTTAGTCAATACAATTAGTATACATTTCAATTTTACAACAAAGCACTTACTGCAAACCTAATGGAAACACTTTAGGTTAACTTCCCACATGATTCTGAGATGTCTGAAAGTTGTTTCATACCTGTGCACATAAAGACAAAAAAGTTGATTTCACAGTGAATAGAATGCTTTGACATAAAAGTAGTATACATTTCAATTGTACTCAAAAGTCCTGACTGCAAACCTAATGGAAACACCTTAGGTTAATTTTCCACATGAGTATGACCAGGTTTAAAGTTGTTTCATGCCTCAGTTCATCAAGACAAAAAAGTTTCTTTCTCAGTGCTACTATGCTCTGACATTAAGGTAGTATACATCTCAATTTTACTCCAAAGTACTTACTGCAAACAAATGGAAACACCTTAGGTTAACTTCCCACATGATTATTAGTAGTTTGAAAGTTGTTTCCTGGCTGTACACATCAACACAAAAAAGTTGTTATCTCAGTGCATGTAATGCTTAGACAATACAAATAGTATACATTTCAATTTTACACCAAAGCACTTACTGCAAAACTAATGGAAACACTTTAGGTTAACTTCCCACATGATTCTGAGATGTCTGAAAGTTCTTTCATACCTGTGCACATAGAGACAAAAAAGTTGATTTCACAGTGAATAGAATGCTTTGACATAAAAGTAGTATACATTTCAATTGTACTCAAAAGTCCTGACTGCAAACCTAATGGAAACACCTTAGGTTAACTTTTCACATGAGTATGACCAGGTTTAAAGTAGTTTCATGCCTCAGTTCATCAAGACAAAAAAGTTTCTTTCTCAGTGCTACTATGCTCTGACATTAAGGTAGTATACATCTCAATTTTACTCCAAAGTACTTACTGCAAACAAATGGAAACACCTAAGGTTAACTTCCCACATGATTATTAGTAGTTTGAAAGTTGTTTCCTGGCTGTACACATCAACACAAAAAAGTTGTTATCTCAGTGCATGCAATGCTTAGACAATACAAATAGTATACATTTCAATTTTACACCAAAGCACTTACTGCAAATCTAATGGAAACACTTTAGATTAACTTCCCACATGATTCTGAGATGTCTGAAAGTTGATTCATACGTGTGCACATCAAGACAAAAAAGTTGTTTTCTCAGTGCATGCAAAGCTTTGACAATTCCAATAGTATACATTTCAATTTTACACCAAAGCACTTACTGCAAACCTAATGGAAACACCTTAGGTTAACTTTCCACATCATTATGAGTAGTTTGAAAGTTGTTTCATGGCTGTAGACATCAACACAAAAAAGTTGTTATCTCAGTGCATGCAATGCTTAGACAATACAAATAGCATACATTTCAATTTTCCACCAAAGCACTTACTGCAAACCTAATGGAAACACTTTAGGTTAACTTCCCACATGATTCTGAGATGTCTGAAAGTTGTTTTTTACCTGTGCACATAAAGACAAAAATGTTGATTTCACAGTGAATAGAATGCTTTGACATAAAAGTAGTATACATTTCAATTGTACTCAAAAGTCCTGACTGCAAACCTAATGGATACAGCTTAGGTTAACTTTCCACATGATTATGAGTAGTTTGAAAGCTGTTTCATGGCTGTATACATCAACACAAAAAAGTTGTTATCTCAGGGCATGCAATGCTTAGACAATACAATTAGTATACATTTCAATTTTACAGCAAAGCACTTACTGCAAACCTAATGGAAACACTTTAGGTTAACTTCCCACATGATTCTGAGATGTCTGAAAGTTGTTTCATACTTGTGCACATAAAGACAAAAAAGTTGATTTCACAGTGAATAGAATGCTTTGACATAAGAGTAGTATACATTTCAATTGTACTCAAAAGTCCTGACTGCAAACCTAATGGAAACACCTTAGGTTAACTTTCCACATGATTATGAGTAGTTTGAAAGTTGTTTCATGGCTGTACACATCAACACAAAAAAGTTGTTATCTCAGTGAATAGAATGCTTTGACATAAAAGTAGTATACATTTCAAATGTACTCAAAAGTCCTGACTGCAAACCTAATGGAAACACCTTAGGTTAACTTTCCACATGAGTATGACTCGGTTTAAAGTTGTTTCATGCCTCAGTTCATCAAGACAAAAAAGTTTATTTCTCAGTGCTACTATGCTCTGACATTAAGGTCGTATACATCTCAATTTTACTCCAAAGTACTTACTGCAATCAAATGGAAACACCTTAGGTTAACTTTCCACATGATTATGAGTAGTTTGAAAGTTGTTTCATGGCTGTACACATCAACACAAAAAAGTTGTTAACTCAGTGCATGCAATGCTTAGACAATACAAATAGTATACATTTCAATTTTACACCAAAGCACTTACTGCAAACCTAATGGAAACATCTTAGGTTAACTTTCCACATCATTATGAGTAGTTTGAAAGTTGTTTCATGGCTGTACACATGAACACAAAAAAGTTGTTATCTCAGTGCATGCAATGCTTAGACAATACAAATAGCATATATTTCAATTTTCCACCAAAGCACTTACTGCAAACCTAATGGAAACACCTTAGGTTAACTTTCCACATGAGTATGACCAGGTTTAAAGTTGTTTCATGCCTCAGTTCATCAAGACAAAAAAGTTTCTTTCTCAGTGCTACTATGCTCTGACATTAAGGTAGTATACATCTCAATTTTACTCCAAAGTACTTACTGCAAACAAATGGAAACACCTAAGGTTAACTTCCCACATGATTATTAGTAGTTTGAAAGTTGTTTCCTGGCTGTACACATCAACACAAAAAAGTTGTTATCTCAGTGCATGCAATGCTTAGACAATACAAATAGTATACATTTCAATTTTACACCAAAGCACTTACTGCAAATCTAATGGAAACACTTTAGATTAACTTCCCACATGATTCTGAGATGTCTGAAAGTTGATTCATACGTGTGCACATCAAGACAAAAAAGTTGTTTTCTCAGTGCATGCAAAGCTTTGACAATACCAATAGTATACATTTCAATTTTACACCAAAGCACTTACTGCAAACCTATGGAAACACCTTAGGTTAACTTTCCACATCATTATGAGTAGTTTGAAAGTTGTTTCATGGCTGTAGACATCAACACAAAAAAGTTGTTATCTCAGTGCATGCAATGCTTAGACAATACAAATAGCATACATTTCAATTTTCCACCAAAGCACTTACTGCAAACCTAATGGAAACACTTTAGGTTAACTTCCCACATGATTCTGAGATGTCTGAAAGTTGATTCATACGTGTGCACATCAAGACAAAAAAGTTGTTTTCTCAGTGCATGCAAAGCTTTGACAATACCAATAGTATACATTTCAATTTTACACCAAAGCACTTACTGCAAACCTATGGAAACACCTTAGGTTAACTTTCCACATCATTATGAGTAGTTTGAAAGTTGTTTCATGGCTGTAGACATCAACACAAAAAAGTTGTTATCTCAGTGCATGCAATGCTTAGACAATACAAATAGCATACATTTCAATTTTCCACCAAAGCACTTACTGCAAACCTAATGGAAACACTTTAGGTTAACTTCCCACATGATTCTGAGATGTCTGAAAGTTGTTTTTTACCTGTGCACATAAAGACAAAAATGTTGATTTCACAGTGAATAGAATGCTTTGACATAAAAGTAGTATACATTTCAATTGTACTCAAAAGTCCTGACTGCAAACCTAATGGATACAGCTTAGGTTAACTTTCCACATGATTATGAGTAGTTTGAAAGCTGTTTCATGGCTGTATACATCAACACAAAAAAGTTGTTATCTCAGGGCATGCAATGCTTAGACAATACAATTAGTATACATTTCAATTTTACAGCAAAGCACTTACTGCAAACCTAATGGAAACACCTTAGGTTAACTTCCCACATGATTCTGAGATGTCTGAAAGTTGTTTCATACTTGTGCACATAAAGACAAAAAAGTTGATTTCACAGTGAATACAATGCTTTGACATAAGAGTAGTATACATTTCAATTGTACTCAAAAGTCCTGACTGCAAACCTAATGGATACAGCTTAGGTTAACTTTCCACATGATTATGAGTAGTTCGAAAGCTGTTTCATGGCTGTACACATCAACACAAAAAAGTTGTTATCTCAGTGCATGCAATGCTTAGTCAATACAATTAGTATACATTTCAATTTTACAACAAAGCACTTACTGCAAACCTAATGGAAACACTTTAGGTTAACTTCCCACATGATTCTGAGATGTCTGAAAGTTGTTTCATACCTGTGCACATAAAGACAAAAAAGTTGATTTCACAGTGAATAGAATGCTTTGACATAAAAGTAGTATACATTTCAATTGTACTCAAAAGTCCTGACTGCAAACCTAATGGAAACACCTTAGGTTAATTTTCCACATGAGTATGACCAGGTTTAAAGTTGTTTCATGCCTCAGTTCATCAAGACAAAAAAGTTTCTTTCTCAGTGCTACTATGCTCTGACATTAAGGTAGTATACATCTCAATTTTACTCCAAAGTACTTACTGCAAACAAATGGAAACACCTTAGGTTAACTTCCCACATGATTATTAGTAGTTTGAAAGTTGTTTCCTGGCTGTACACATCAACACAAAAAAGTTGTTATCTCAGTGCATGTAATGCTTAGACAATACAAATAGTATACATTTCAATTTTACACCAAAGCACTTACTGCAAAACTAATGGAAACACTTTAGGTTAACTTCCCACATGATTCTGAGATGTCTGAAAGTTCTTTCATACCTGTGCACATAGAGACAAAAAAGTTGATTTCACAGTGAATAGAATGCTTTGACATAAAAGTAGTATACATTTCAATTGTACTCAAAAGTCCTGACTGCAAACCTAATGGAAACACCTTAGGTTAACTTTCCACATGAGTATGACCAGGTTTAAAGTAGTTTCATGCCTCAGTTCATCAAGACAAAAAAGTTTCTTTCTCAGTGCTACTATGCTCTGACATTAAGGTAGTATACATCTCAATTTTACTCCAAAGTACTTACTGCAAACAAATGGAAACACCTAAGGTTAACTTCCCACATGATTATTAGTAGTTTGAAAGTTGTTTCCTGGCTGTACACATCAACACAAAAAAGTTGTTATCTCAGTGCATGCAATGCTTAGACAATACAAATAGTATACATTTCAATTTTACACCAAAGCACTTACTGCAAATCTAATGGAAACACTTTAGATTAACTTCCCACATGATTCTGAGATGTCTGAAAGTTGATTCATACGTGTGCACATCAAGACAAAAAAGTTGTTTTCTCAGTGCATGCAAAGCTTTGACAATTCCAATAGTATACATTTCAATTTTACACCAAAGCACTTACTGCAAACCTAATGGAAACACCTTAGGTTAACTTTCCACATCATTATGAGTAGTTTGAAAGTTGTTTCATGGCTGTAGACATCAACACAAAAAAGTTGTTATCTCAGTGCATGCAATGCTTAGACAATACAAATAGCATACATTTCAATTTTCCACCAAAGCACTTACTGCAAACCTAATGGAAACACTTTAGGTTAACTTCCCACATGATTCTGAGATGTCTGAAAGTTGTTTTTTACCTGTGCACATAAAGACAAAAATGTTGATTTCACAGTGAATAGAATGCTTTGACATAAAAGTAGTATACATTTCAATTGTACTCAAAAGTCCTGACTGCAAACCTAATGGATACAGCTTAGGTTAACTTTCCACATGATTATGAGTAGTTTGAAAGCTGTTTCATGGCTGTATACATCAACACAAAAAAGTTGTTATCTCAGGGCATGCAATGCTTAGACAATACAATTAGTATACATTTCAATTTTACAGCAAAGCACTTACTGCAAACCTAATGGAAACACTTTAGGTTAACTTCCCACATGATTCTGAGATGTCTGAAAGTTGTTTCATACTTGTGCACATAAAGACAAAAAAGTTGATTTCACAGTGAATAGAATGCTTTGACATAAGAGTAGTATACATTTCAATTGTACTCAAAAGTCCTGACTGCAAACCTAATGGATACAGCTTAGGTTAACTTTCCACATGATTATGAGTAGTTCGAAAGCTGTTTCATGGCTGTACACATCAACACAAAAAAGTTGTTATCTCAGTGCATGCAATGCTTAGTCAATACAATTAGTATACATTTCAATTTTACAACAAAGCACTTACTGCAAACCTAATGGAAACACTTTAGGTTAACTTCCCACATGATTCTGAGATGTCTGAAAGTTGTTTCATACCTGTGCACATAAAGACAAAAAAGTTGTTTTCTCAGTGCATGCAAAGCTTTGACAATACAAATAGTATACATTTCATTTTTACACCAAAGCACTTACTGCAAACCTAATGGAAACACTTTAGGTTAACTTCTCACATGATTATGAGTAGTTTGAAAGTTGTTTCATGGCTGTACACATCAACACAAAACAGTTGCTATCTCAGTGCATACAATGCTTAGAGAATACAAATAGTATACATTTCAATTTTACACCAAAGTCCTTACTGCAAACCTAATGGAAACAACTTAGATTAACTTCCCACATGATTCTGAGATGTCTGAAAGTTGTTTCATACCTGTGCACATCAAGACAAAAAAGTTGTTATCTCAGTGCATGCAATGCTTAGACAATACAAATAGCATACATTTCAATTTTCCACCAAAGCACTTACTGCAAACCTAATGGAAACACTTTAGGTTAACTTCCCACATGATTCTGAGATGTCTGAAAGTTGTTTTTTACCTGTGCACATAAAGACAAAAATGTTGATTTCACAGTGAATAGAATGCTTTGACATAAAAGTAGTATACATTACAATTGTACTCAAAAGTCCTGACTGCAAACCTAATGGATACAGCTTAGGTTAACTTTCCACATGATTATGAGTAGTTTGAAAGCTGTTTCATGGCTGTATACATCAACACAAAAAAGTTGTTATCTCAGGGCATGCAATGCTTAGACAATACAATTAGTATACATTTCAATTTTACAGCAAAGCACTTACTGCAAACCTAATGGAAACACTTTAGGTTAACTTCCCACATGATTCTGAGATGTCTGAAAGTTCTTTCATACTTGTGCACATAAAGACAAAAAAGTTGATTTCACAGTGAATAGAATGCTTTGACATAAAAGTAGTATACATTTCAATTGTACTCAAAAGTCCTGACTGCAAACCTAATGGATACAGCTTAGGTTAACTTTCCACATGATTATGAGTAGTTCGAAAGCTGTTTCATGGCTGTACACATCAACACAAAAAAGTTGTTATCTGAGTGCATGCAATGCTTAGTCAATACAATTAGTATACATTTCAATTTTACAGCAAAGCACTTACTGCAAACCTAATGGAAACACTTTAGGTTAACTTCCCACATGATTCTGAGATGTCTGAAAGTTGTTTCATACCTATGCACATAAAGACAAAAAAGTTGATTTCACAGTGAATAGAATGCTTTGACATAAAAGTAGTATACATTTCAATTGTACTCAAAAGTCCTGACTGCAAACCTAATGGAAACACCTTAGGTTAACTTTCCACATGAGTATGACCAGGTTTAAAGTTGTTTCATGCCTCAGTTCATCAAGACAAAAAAGTTTCTTTCTCAGTGCTACTATGCTCTGACATTAAGGTAGTATACATCTCAATTTTACTCCAAAGTACTTACTGCAAACAAATGGAAACACCTAAGGTTAACTTCCCACATGATTATTAGTAGTTTGAAAGTTGTTTCCTGGCTGTACACATCAACACAAAAAAGTTGTTATCTCAGTGCATGCAATGCTTAGACAATACAAATAGTATACATTTCAATTTTACACCAAAGCACTTACTGCAAATCTAATGGAAACACTTTAGATTAACTTCCCACATGATTCTGAGATGTCTGAAAGTTGATTCATACGTGTGCACATCAAGACAAAAAAGTTGTTTTCTCAGTGCATGCAAAGCTTTGACAATACCAATAGTATACATTTCAATTTTACACCAAAGCACTTACTGCAAACCTAATGGAAACACCTTAGGTTAACTTTCCACATCATTATGAGTAGTTTGAAAGTTGTTTCATGGCTGTAGACATCAACACAAAAAAGTTGTTATCTCAGTGCATGCAATGCTTAGACAATACAAATAGCATACATTTCAATTTTCCACCAAAGCACTTACTGCAAACCTAATGGAAACACTTTAGGTTAACTTCCCACATGATTCTGAGATGTCTGAAAGTTGTTTTTTACCTGTGCACATAAAGACAAAGATGTTGATTTCACAGTGAATAGAATGCTTTGACATAAAAGTAGTATACATTTCAATTGTACTCAAAAGTCCTGACTGCAAACCTAATGGATACAGCTTAGGTTAACTTTCCACATGATTATGAGTAGTTTGAAAGCTGTTTCATGGCTGTATACATCAACACAAAAAAGTTGTTATCTCAGTGCATGCAATGCTTAGTCAATACAATTAGTATACATTTCAATTTTACAACAAAGCACTTACTGCAAACCTAATGGAAACACTTTAGGTTAACTTCCCACATGATTCTGAGATGTCTGAAAGTTGTTTCATACCTGTGCACATAAAGACAAAAAAGTTGTTTTCTCAGTGCATGCAAAGCTTTGACAATACAAATAGTATACATTTCATTTTTACACCAAAGCACTTACTGCAAACCTAATGGAAACACTTTAGGTTAACTTCTCACATGATTATGAGTAGTTTGAAAGTTGTTTCATGGCTGTACACATCAACACAAAACAGTTGCTATCTCAGTGCATACAATGCTTAGAGAATACAAATAGTATACATTTCAATTTTACACCAAAGTCCTTACTGCAAACCTAATGGAAACAACTTAGATTAACTTCCCACATGATTCTGAGATGTCTGAAAGTTGTTTCATACCTGTGCACATCAAGACAAAAAAGTTGTTATCTCAGTGCATGCAATGCTTAGACAATACAAATAGCATACATTTCAATTTTCCACCAAAGCACTTACTGCAAACCTAATGGAAACACTTTAGGTTAACTTCCCACATGATTCTGAGATGTCTGAAAGTTGTTTTTTACCTGTGCACATAAAGACAAAAATGTTGATTTCACAGTGAATAGAATGCTTTGACATAAAAGTAGTATACATTACAATTGTACTCAAAAGTCCTGACTGCAAACCTAATGGATACAGCTTAGGTTAACTTTCCACATGATTATGAGTAGTTTGAAAGCTGTTTCATGGCTGTATACATCAACACAAAAAAGTTGTTATCTCAGGGCATGCAATGCTTAGACAATACAATTAGTATACATTTCAATTTTACAGCAAAGCACTTACTGCAAACCTAATGGAAACACTTTAGGTTAACTTCCCACATGATTCTGAGATGTCTGAAAGTTCTTTCATACTTGTGCACATAAAGACAAAAAAGTTGATTTCACAGTGAATAGAATGCTTTGACATAAAAGTAGTATACATTTCAATTGTACTCAAAAGTCCTGACTGCAAACCTAATGGATACAGCTTAGGTTAACTTTCCACATGATTATGAGTAGTTCGAAAGCTGTTTCATGGCTGTACACATCAACACAAAAAAGTTGTTATCTGAGTGCATGCAATGCTTAGTCAATACAATTAGTATACATTTCAATTTTACAGCAAAGCACTTACTGCAAACCTAATGGAAACACTTTAGGTTAACTTCCCACATGATTCTGAGATGTCTGAAAGTTGTTTCATACCTATGCACATAAAGACAAAAAAGTTGATTTCACAGTGAATAGAATGCTTTGACATAAAAGTAGTATACATTTCAATTGTACTCAAAAGT
Organism: Mobula birostris; assembly: GCF_030028105.1. Taxonomy (NCBI): domain Eukaryota; kingdom Metazoa; phylum Chordata; class Chondrichthyes; order Myliobatiformes; family Myliobatidae; genus Mobula; species Mobula birostris. The sequence continues at coordinate 108,579 of NW_027274113.1, forward strand.
CCTGACTGCAAACCTAATGGAAACACCTTAGGTTAACTTTCCACATGAGTATGACCAGGTTTAAAGTTGTTTCATGCCTCAGTTCATCAAGACAAAAAAGTTTCTTTCTCAGTGCTACTATGCTCTGACATTAAGGTAGTATACATCTCAATTTTACTCCAAAGTACTTACTGCAAACAAATGGAAACACCTAAGGTTAACTTCCCACATGATTATTAGTAGTTTGAAAGTTGTTTCCTGGCTGTACACATCAACACAAAAAAGTTGTTATCTCAGTGCATGCAATGCTTAGACAATACAAATAGTATACATTTCAATTTTACACCAAAGCACTTACTGCAAATCTAATGGAAACACTTTAGATTAACTTCCCACATGATTCTGAGATGTCTGAAAGTTGATTCATACGTGTGCACATCAAGACAAAAAAGTTGTTTTCTCAGTGCATGCAAAGCTTTGACAATACCAATAGTATACATTTCAATTTTACACCAAAGCACTTACTGCAAACCTAATGGAAACACCTTAGGTTAACTTTCCACATCATTATGAGTAGTTTGAAAGTTGTTTCATGGCTGTAGACATCAACACAAAAAAGTTGTTATCTCAGTGCATGCAATGCTTAGACAATACAAATAGCATACATTTCAATTTTCCACCAAAGCACTTACTGCAAACCTAATGGAAACACTTTAGGTTAACTTCCCACATGATTCTGAGATGTCTGAAAGTTGTTTTTTACCTGTGCACATAAAGACAAAAATGTTGATTTCACAGTGAATAGAATGCTTTGACATAAAAGTAGTATACATTTCAATTGTACTCAAAAGTCCTGACTGCAAACCTAATGGATACAGCTTAGGTTAACTTTCCACATGATTATGAGTAGTTTGAAAGCTGTTTCATGGCTGTATACATCAACACAAAAAAGTTGTTATCTCAGTGCATGCAATGCTTAGACAATACAATTAGTATACATTTCAATTTTACAGTAAAGTACTTACTGCAAACCTAATGGAAACACTTTAGGTTAACTTCCCACATGATTCTAAGATGTCTGAAAGTTGTTTCATACTTGTGCACATAAAGACAAAAAAGTTGTTTTCACAGTGAATAGAATGCTTTGACATAAAAGTAGTATACATTTCAATTGTACTCAAAAGTCCTGACTGCAAACCTAATGGATACAGCTTAGGTTAACTTTCCACATGATTATGAGTAGTTCGAAAGCTGTTTCATGGCTGTTACACATCAACACAAAAAAGTTGTTATCTCAGTGCATGCAATGCTTAGACAATACAAATAGCATACATTTCAATTTTCCACCAAAGCACTTACTGCAAACCTAATGGAAACACTTTAGGTTAACTTCCCACATGATTCTGAGATGTCTGAAAGTTGTTTTTTACCTGTGCACATAAAGACAAAAATGTTGATTTCACAGTGAATAGAATGCTTTGACATAAAAGTAGTATACATTTCAATTGTACTCAAAAGTCCTGACTGCAAACCTAATGGATACAGCTTAGGTTAACTTTCCACATGATTATGAGTAGTTTGAAAGCTGTTTCATGGCTGTATACATCAACACAAAAAAGTTGTTATCTCAGTGCATGCAATGCTTAGACAATACAATTAGTATACATTTCAATTTTACAGTAAAGTACTTACTGCAAACCTAATGGAAACACTTTAGGTTAACTTCCCACATGATTCTAAGATGTCTGAAAGTTGTTTCATACTTGTGCACATAAAGACAAAAAAGTTGTTTTCACAGTGAATAGAATGCTTTGACATAAAAGTAGTATACATTTCAATTGTACTCAAAAGTCCTGACTGCAAACCTAATGGATACAGCTTAGGTTAACTTTCCACATGATTATGAGTAGTTCGAAAGCTGTGTCATGGCTGTTACACATCAACACAAAAAAGTTGTTATCTCAGTGCATGCAATGCTTAGTCAATACAATTAGTATACATTTCAATTTTACAGCAAAACACTTACTGCAAACCTAATGGAAACACTTTAGGTTAACTTCCCACATGATTCTGAGATGTCTGAAAGTTGTTTCATACCTGTGCACATAAAGACAAAAAAGTTTTTTCTCAGTGCATGCAAAGCTTTGACAATACAAATAGTATACATTTCATTTTTAAACCAAAGCACTTACTGCAAACCTAATGGAAACACCTTAGGTTAACTTTCCACATGATTATGAGTAGTTTGAAAGTTGTTTCATGGCTGTACACATCAACACAAAAAAGTTGTTATCTCAGTGCATGCAAAGCTTTGACAATACCAATAGTATACATTTCAATTTTACACCAAAGCTCTTACTGCAAACCTAATGGAAACACCTTAGGTTAACTTTCCACATGATTATGAGTAGTTTGAAAGTTGTTTCATGGCTGTAGACATCAACACAAAAAAGTTGTTATCTCAGTGCATGCAATGCTTAGACAATACAAATAGCATACATTTCAATTTTCCACCAAAGCACTTACTGCAAACCTAATGGAAACACTTTGGGTTAACTTCCCACATGATTCTGAGATGTCTGAAAGTTGTTTCATACTTGTGCACATAAAGACAAAAAAGTTGATTTCACAGTGAATAGAATGCTTTGACATAAAAGTAGTATACATTTCAATTGTACTCAAAAGTCCTGACTGCAAACCTAATGGAAACACCTTAGGTTAACTTTCCACATGATTATGAGTAGTTTGAAAGTTGTTTCATGGCTGTACACATCAACACAAAAAAGTTGTTAACTCAGTGCATGCAATGCTTAGACAATACAAATAGTATACATTTCAATTTTACACCAAAGCACTTACTGCAAATCTAATGGAAACACTTTAGATTAACTTCTCACATGATTCTGAGATGTCTGAAAGTTGATTCATACCTGTACACATCAAGACAAAAAAGTTGTTTTCTCAGTGCATGCAAAGCTTTGACAATACCAATAGTATACATTTCAATTTTACACCAAAGCACTTACTGCAAACCTAATGGAAACACCTTAGGTTAACTTTCCACATCATTATGAGTAGTTTGAAAGTTGTTTCATGGCTGTACACATCAACACAAAAAAGTTGTTATCTCAGTGCATGCAATGCTTAGACAATACAAATAGCATACATTTCAATTTTCCACCAAAGCACTTACTGCAAACCTAATTGAAACACTTTAGGTTAACTTCCCACATGATTCTGAGATGTCTGAAAGTTGTTTTTTACCTGTGCACATACAGACAAAAATGTTGATTTCACAGTGAATAGAATGCTTTGACATAAAAGTAGTATACATTTCAATTGTACTCAAAAGTCCTGACTGCAAACCTAAAGGATTCAGCTTAGGTTAACTTTCCACATGATTATGAGTAGTTCGAAAGCTGTTTCATGGCTGTACACATCAACACAAAAAAGTTGTTATCTCAGTGCATGCAATGCTTAGTCAATACAATTAGTATACATTTCAATTTTACAACAAAGCACTTACTGCAAACCTAATGGAAACACTTTAGGTTAACTTCCCACATGATTCTGAGATGTCTGAAAGTTGTTTCATACCTGTGCACATAAAGACAAAAAAGTTGTTTTCTCAGTGCATGCAAAGCTTTGACAATACAAATAGTATACATTTCATTTTTACACCAAAGCACTTACTGCAAACCTAATGGAAACACTTTAGGTTAACTTCTCACATGATTATGAGTAGTTTGAAAGTTGTTTCATGGCTGTACACATCAACACAAAACAGTTGCTATCTCAGTGCATGCAATGCTTAGAGAATACAAATAGTATACATTTCAATTTTACACCAAAGTCCTTACTGCAAACCTAATGGAAACAACTTAGATTAACTTCCCACATGATTCTGAGATGTCTGAAAGTTGTTTCATACCTGTGCACATCAAGACAAAAAAGTTGTTTTCTCAGTGCATGCAATGCTTTTACAATACATATAGAATACATTTCAATTTTACACCAAAGCACTTACTGCAAACCTAATGGAAACACCTTAGGTTAACTTTCCACATGATTCTGAGATGTCTGAAAGTTGTTTCATACCTGTGCACATAAAGACAAAAAAGTTGTTTTCTCAGTGCATGCAAAGGTTTGACAATACAAATAGTATACATTTCATTTTTACACCAAAGCACTTACTGCAAACCTAATGGAAACACCTTAGGTTAACTTTCCACATGATTATGAGTAGTTTGAAAGTTGTTTCATGGCTGTACACATCAACACAAAAAAGTTGTTATCTCAGTGAATAGAATGCTTTGACATAAAAGTAGTATACATTTCAATTGTACTCAAAAGTCCTGACTGCAAACCTAATGGAAACACCTTAGGTTAACTTTCCACATGAGTATGACTAGGTTTAAAGTTGTTTCATGCCTCAGTTCATCAAGACAAAAAAGTTTATTTCTCAGTGCTACTATGCTCTGACATTAAGGTAGTATACATCTCAATTTTACTCCAAAGTACTTACTGCAATCAAATGGAAACACCTTAGGTTAACTTTCCACATGATTATGAGTAGTTTGAAAGTTGTTTCATGGCTGTACACATCAACACAAAAAAGTTGTTAACTCAGTGCATGCAATGCTTAGACAATACAAATAGTATACATTTGAATTTTACACCAAAGCACTTACTGCAAAACTAATGGAAACACTTTAGGTTAACTTCCCACATGATTCTGAGATGTCTGAAAGTTGTTTCATACCTGTGCACATAAAGACAAAAAAGTTGATTTCACAGTGAATAGAATGCTTTGACATAAAAGTAGTATACATTTCAATTGTACTCAAAAGTCCTGACTGCAAACCTAATGGAAACACCTTAGGTTAACTTTCCACATGATTATGAGTAGTTTGAAAGTTGTTTCATGGCTGTACACATCAACACAAAAAAGTTGTTAACTCAGTGCATGCAATGCTTAGACAATACAAATAGTATACATTTCAATTTTACACCAAAGCACTTACTGCAAATCTAATGGAAACACTTTAGATTAACTTCTCACATGATTCTGAGATGTCTGAAAGTTGATTCATACCTGTACACATCAAGACAAAAAAGTTGTTTTCTCAGTGCATGCAAAGCTTTGACAATACCAATAGTATACATTTCAATTTTACACCAAAGCACTTACTGCAAACCTAATGGAAACACCTTAGGTTAACTTTCCACATCATTATGAGTAGTTTGAAAGTTGTTTCATGGCTGTACACATCAACACAAAAAAGTTGTTATCTCAGTGCATGCAATGCTTAGACAATACAAATAGCATACATTTCAATTTTCCACCAAAGCACTTACTGCAAACCTAATTGAAACACTTTAGGTTAACTTCCCACATGATTCTGAGATGTCTGAAAGTTGTTTTTTACCTGTGCACATAAAGACAAAAATGTTGATTTCACAGTGAATAGAATGCTTTGACATAAAAGTAGTATACATTTCAATTGTACTCAAAAGTCCTGACTGCAAACCTAATGGAAACACCTTAGGTTAACTTTCCACATGATTATGAGTAGTTTGAAAGTTGTTTCATGGCTGTACACATCAACACAAAAAAGTTGTTAACTCAGTGCATGCAATGCTTAGACAATACAAATAGTATACATTTCAATTTTACACCAAAGCACTTACTGCAAATCTAATGGAAACACTTTAGATTAACTTCTCACATGATTCTGAGATGTCTGAAAGTTGATTCATACCTGTACACATCAAGACAAAAAAGTTGTTTTCTCAGTGCATGCAAAGCTTTGACAATACCAATAGTATACATTTCAATTTTACACCAAAGCACTTACTGCAAACCTAATGGAAACACCTTAGGTTAACTTTCCACATCATTATGAGTAGTTTGAAAGTTGTTTCATGGCTGTACACATCAACACAAAAAAGTTGTTATCTCAGTGCATGCAATGCTTAGACAATACAAATAGCATACATTTCAATTTTCCACCAAAGCACTTACTGCAAACCTAATTGAAACACTTTAGGTTAACTTCCCACATGATTCTGAGATGTCTGAAAGTTGTTTTTTACCTGTGCACATAAAGACAAAAATGTTGATTTCACAGTGAATAGAATGCTTTGACATAAAAGTAGTATACATTTCAATTGTACTCAAAAGTCCTGACTGCAAACCTAATGGATTCAGCTTAGGTTAACTTTCCACATGATTATGAGTAGTTCGAAAGCTGTTTCATGGCTGTACACATCAACACAAAAAAGTTGTTATCTCAGTGCATGCAATGCTTAGTCAATACAATTAGTATACATTTCAATTTTACAACAAAGCACTTACTGCAAACCTAATGGAAACACTTTAGGTTAACTTCCCACATGATTCTGAGATGTCTGAAAGTTGTTTCATACCTGTGCACATAAAGACAAAAAAGTTGTTTTCTCAGTGCATGCAAAGCTTTGACAATACAAATAGTATACATTTCATTTTTACACCAAAGCACTTACTGCAAACCTAATGGAAACACTTTAGGTTAACTTCTCACATGATTATGAGTAGTTTGAAAGTTGTTTCATGGCTGTACACATCAACACAAAACAGTTGCTATCTCAGTGCATGCAATGCTTAGAGAATGCAAATAGTATACATTTCAATTTTACACCAAAGTCCTTACTGCAAACCTAATGGAAACAACTTAGATTAACTTCCCACATGATTCTGAGATGTCTGAAAGTTGTTTCATACCTGTGCACATCAAGACAAAAAAGTTGTTTTCTCAGTGCATGCAATGCTTTTACAATACATATAGAATACATTTCAATTTTACACCAAAGCACTTACTGCAAACCTAATGGAAACACCTTAGGTTAACTTTCCACATGATTCTGAGATGTCTGAAAGTTGTTTAATACCTGTGCACATAAAGACAAAAAAGTTGTTTTCTCAGTGCATGCAAAGCTTTGACAATACAAATAGTATACATTTCATTTTTACACCAAAGCACTTACTGCAAACCTAATGGAAACACCTTAGGTTAACTTTCCACATGATTATGAGTAGTTTGAAAGTTGTTTCATGGCTGTACACATCAACACAAAAAAGTTGTTATCTCAGTGAATAGAATGCTTTGACATAAAAGTAGTATACATTTCAAATGTACTCAAAAGTCCTGACTGCAAACCTAATGGAAACACCTTAGGTTAACTTTCCACATGAGTATGACTAGGTTTAAAGTTGTTTCATGCCTCAGTTCATCAAGACAAAAAAGTTTATTTCTCAGTGCTACTATGCTCTGACATTAAGGTCGTATACATCTCAATTTTACTCCAAAGTACTTACTGCAATCAAATGGAAACACCTTAGGTTAACTTTCCACATGATTATGAGTAGTTTGAAAGTTGTTTCATGGCTGTACACATCAACACAAAAAAGTTGTTAACTCAGTGCATGCAATGCTTAGACAATACAAATAGTATACATTTCAATTTTACACCAAAGCACTTACTGCAAACCTAATGGAAACATCTTAGGTTAACTTTCCACATCATTATGAGTAGTTTGAAAGTTGTTTCATGGCTGTACACATCAACACAAAAAAGTTGTTATCTCAGTGCATGCAATGCTTAGACAATACAAATAGCATATATTTCAATTTTCCACCAAAGCACTTACTGCAAACTTAATGGAAACACCTTAGGTTAACTTTCCACATGAGTATGACCAGGTTTAAAGTTGTTTCATGCCTCAGTTCATCAAGACAAAAAAGTTTCTTTCTCAGTGCTACTATGCTCTGACATTAAGGTAGTATACATCTCAATTTTACTCCAAAGTACTTACTGCAAACAAATGGAAACACCTAAGGTTAACTTCCCACATGATTATTAGTAGTTTGAAAGTTGTTTCCTGGCTGTACACATCAACACAAAAAAGTTGTTATCTCAGTGCATGCAATGCTTAGACAATACAAATAGTATACATTTCAATTTTACACCAAAGCACTTACTGCAAATCTAATGGAAACACTTTAGATTAACTTCCCACATGATTCTGAGATGTCTGAAAGTTGATTCATACGTGTGCACATCAAGACAAAAAAGTTGTTTTCTCAGTGCATGCAAAGCTTTGACAATACCAATAGTATACATTTCAATTTTACACCAAAGCACTTACTGCAAACCTATGGAAACACCTTAGGTTAACTTTCCACATCATTATGAGTAGTTTGAAAGTTGTTTCATGGCTGTAGACATCAACACAAAAAAGTTGTTATCTCAGTGCATGCAATGCTTAGACAATACAAATAGCATACATTTCAATTTTCCACCAAAGCACTTACTGCAAACCTAATGGAAACACTTTAGGTTAACTTCCCACATGATTCTGAGATGTCTGAAAGTTGTTTTTTACCTGTGCACATAAAGACAAAAATGTTGATTTCACAGTGAATAGAATGCTTTGACATAAAAGTAGTATACATTTCAATTGTACTCAAAAGTCCTGACTGCAAACCTAATGGATACAGCTTAGGTTAACTTTCCACATGATTATGAGTAGTTTGAAAGCTGTTTCATGGCTGTATACATCAACACAAAAAAGTTGTTATCTCAGGGCATGCAATGCTTAGACAATACAATTAGTATACATTTCAATTTTACAGCAAAGCACTTACTGCAAACCTAATGGAAACACCTTAGGTTAACTTCCCACATGATTCTGAGATGTCTGAAAGTTGTTTCATACTTGTGCACATAAAGACAAAAAAGTTGATTTCACAGTGAATACAATGCTTTGACATAAGAGTAGTATACATTTCAATTGTACTCAAAAGTCCTGACTGCAAACCTAATGGATACAGCTTAGGTTAACTTTCCACATGATTATGAGTAGTTCGAAAGCTGTTTCATGGCTGTACACATCAACACAAAAAAGTTGTTATCTCAGTGCATGCAATGCTTAGTCAATACAATTAGTATACATTTCAATTTTACAACAAAGCACTTACTGCAAACCTAATGGAAACACTTTAGGTTAACTTCCCACATGATTCTGAGATGTCTGAAAGTTGTTTCATACCTGTGCACATAAAGACAAAAAAGTTGTTTTCTCAGTGCATGCAAAGCTTTGACAATACAAATAGTATACATTTCATTTTTACACCAAAGCACTTACTGCAAACCTAATGGAAACACTTTAGGTTAACTTCTCACATGATTATGAGTAGTTTGAAAGTTGTTTCATGGCTGTACACATCAACACAAAACAGTTGCTATCTCAGTGCATACAATGCTTAGAGAATACAAATAGTATACATTTCAATTTTACACCAAAGTCCTTACTGCAAACCTAATGGAAACAACTTAGATTAACTTCCCACATGATTCTGAGATGTCTGAAAGTTGTTTCATACCTGTGCACATCAAGACAAAAAAGTTGTTATCTCAGTGCATGCAATGCTTAGACAATACAAATAGCATACATTTCAATTTTCCACCAAAGCACTTACTGCAAACCTAATGGAAACACTTTAGGTTAACTTCCCACATGATTCTGAGATGTCTGAAAGTTGTTTTTTACCTGTGCACATAAAGACAAAAATGTTGATTTCACAGTGAATAGAATGCTTTGACATAAAAGTAGTATACATTACAATTGTACTCAAAAGTCCTGACTGCAAACCTAATGGATACAGCTTAGGTTAACTTTCCACATGATTATGAGTAGTTTGAAAGCTGTTTCATGGCTGTATACATCAACACAAAAAAGTTGTTATCTCAGGGCATGCAATGCTTAGACAATACAATTAGTATACATTTCAATTTTACAGCAAAGCACTTACTGCAAACCTAATGGAAACACTTTAGGTTAACTTCCCACATGATTCTGAGATGTCTGAAAGTTCTTTCATACTTGTGCACATAAAGACAAAAAAGTTGATTTCACAGTGAATAGAATGCTTTGACATAAAAGTAGTATACATTTCAATTGTACTCAAAAGTCCTGACTGCAAACCTAATGGATACAGCTTAGGTTAACTTTCCACATGATTATGAGTAGTTCGAAAGCTGTTTCATGGCTGTACACATCAACACAAAAAAGTTGTTATCTGAGTGCATGCAATGCTTAGTCAATACAATTAGTATACATTTCAATTTTACAGCAAAGCACTTACTGCAAACCTAATGGAAACACTTTAGGTTAACTTCCCACATGATTCTGAGATGTCTGAAAGTTGTTTCATACCTATGCACATAAAGACAAAAAAGTTGATTTCACAGTGAATAGAATGCTTTGACATAAAAGTAGTATACATTTCAATTGTACTCAAAAGTCCTGACTGCAAACCTAATGGAAACACCTTAGGTTAACTTTCCACATGAGTATGACCAGGTTTAAAGTTGTTTCATGCCTCAGTTCATCAAGACAAAAAAGTTTCTTTCTCAGTGCTACTATGCTCTGACATTAAGGTAGTATACATCTCAATTTTACTCCAAAGTACTTACTGCAAACAAATGGAAACACCTAAGGTTAACTTCCCACATGATTATTAGTAGTTTGAAAGTTGTTTCCTGGCTGTACACATCAACACAAAAAAGTTGTTATCTCAGTGCATGCAATGCTTAGACAATACAAATAGTATACATTTCAATTTTACACCAAAGCACTTACTGCAAATCTAATGGAAACACTTTAGATTAACTTCCCACATGATTCTGAGATGTCTGAAAGTTGATTCATACGTGTGCACATCAAGACAAAAAAGTTGTTTTCTCAGTGCATGCAAAGCTTTGACAATACCAATAGTATACATTTCAATTTTACACCAAAGCACTTACTGCAAACCTAATGGAAACACCTTAGGTTAACTTTCCACATCATTATGAGTAGTTTGAAAGTTGTTTCATGGCTGTAGACATCAACACAAAAAAGTTGTTATCTCAGTGCATGCAATGCTTAGACAATACAAATAGCATACATTTCAATTTTCCACCAGAGCACTTACTGCAAACCTAATGGAAACACTTTAGGTTAACTTCCCACATGATTCTGAGATGTCTGAAAGTTGTTTTTTACCTGTGCACATAAAGACAAAAATGTTGATTTCACAGTGAATAGAATGCTTTGACATAAAAGTAGTATACATTTCAATTGTACTCAAAAGTCCTGACTGCAAACCTAATGGATACAGCTTAGGTTAACTTTCCACATGATTATGAGTAGTTTGAAAGCTGTTTCATGGCTGTATACATCAACACAAAAAAGTTGTTATCTCAGTGCATGCAATGCTTAGACAATACAATTAGTATACATTTCAATTTTACAGTAAAGTACTTACTGCAAACCTAATGGAAACACTTTAGGTTAACTTCCCACATGATTCTAAGATGTCTGAAAGTTGTTTCATACTTGTGCACATAAAGACAAAAAAGTTGTTTTCACAGTGAATAGAATGCTTTGACATAAAAGTAGTATACATTTCAATTGTACTCAAAAGTCCTGACTGCAAACCTAATGGATACAGCTTAGGTTAACTTTCCACATGATTATGAGTAGTTCGAAAGCTGTTTCATGGCTGTTACACATCAACACAAAAAAGTTGTTATCTCAGTGCATGCAATGCTTAGTCAATACAATTAGTATACATTTCAATTTTACAGCAAAGCACTTACTGCAAACCTAATGGAAACACTTTAGGTTAACTTCCCACATGATTCTGAGATGTCTGAAAGTTGTTTCATACCTGTGCACATCAAGACAAAAAAGTTGTTTTCTCAGTGCATGCAAAGCTTTGACAATACCAATAGTATACATTTCAATTTTACACCAAAGCACTTACTGCAAACCTAATGGAAACACCTTAGGTTAACTTTCCACATCATTATGAGTAGTTTGAAAGTTGTTTCATGGCTGTACACATCAACACAAAAAAGTTGTTATCTCAGTGCATGCAATGCTTAGACAATACAAATAGCATACATTTCAATTTTCCACCAAAGCACTTACTGCAAACCTAATTGAAACACTTTAGGTTAACTTCCCACATGATTCTGAGATGTCTGAAAGTTGTTTTTTACCTGTGCACATACAGACAAAAATGTTGATTTCACAGTGAATAGAATGCTTTGACATAAAAGTAGTATACATTTCAATTGTACTCAAAAGTCCTGACTGCAAACCTAATGGATTCAGCTTAGGTTAACTTTCCACATGATTATGAGTAGTTCGAAAGCTGTTTCATGGCTGTACACATCAACACAAAAAAGTTGTTATCTCAGTGCATGCAATGCTTAGTCAATACAATTAGTATACATTTCAATTTTACAACAAAGCACTTACTGCAAACCTAATGGAAACACTTTAGGTTAACTTCCCACATGATTCTGAGATGTCTGAAAGTTGTTTCATACCTGTGCACATCAAGACAAAAAAGTTGTTTTCTCAGTGCATGCAATGCTTTTACAATACATATAGAATACATTTCAATTTTACACCAAAGCACTTACTGCAAACCTAATGGAAACACCTTAGGTTAACTTTCCACATGATTCTGAGATGTCTGAAAGTTGTTTCATACCTGTGCACATAAAGACAAAAAAGTTGTTTTCTCAGTGCATGCAAAGGTTTGACAATACAAATAGTATACATTTCATTTTTACACCAAAGCACTTACTGCAAACCTAATGGAAACACCTTAGGTTAACTTTCCACATGATTATGAGTAGTTTGAAAGTTGTTTCATGGCTGTACACATCAACACAAAAAAGTTGTTATCTCAGTGAATAGAATGCTTTGACATAAAAGTAGTATACATTTCAATTGTACTCAAAAGTCCTGACTGCAAACCTAATGGAAACACCTTAGGTTAACTTTCCACATGAGTATGACTAGGTTTAAAGTTGTTTCATGCCTCAGTTCATCAAGACAAAAAAGTTTATTTCTCAGTGCTACTATGCTCTGACATTAAGGTAGTATACATCTCAATTTTACTCCAAAGTACTTACTGCAATCAAATGGAAACACCTTAGGTTAACTTTCCACATGATTATGAGTAGTTTGAAAGTTGTTTCATGGCTGTACACATCAACACAAAAAAGTTGTTAACTCAGTGCATGCAATGCTTAGACAATACAAATAGTATACATTTGAATTTTACACCAAAGCACTTACTGCAAAACTAATGGAAACACTTTAGGTTAACTTCCCACATGATTCTGAGATGTCTGAAAGTTGTTTCATACCTGTGCACATAAAGACAAAAAAGTTGATTTCACAGTGAATAGAATGCTTTGACATAAAAGTAGTATACATTTCAATTGTACTCAAAAGTCCTGACTGCAAACCTAATGGAAACACCTTAGGTTAACTTTCCACATGATTATGAGTAGTTTGAAAGTTGTTTCATGGCTGTACACATCAACACAAAAAAGTTGTTAACTCAGTGCATGCAATGCTTAGACAATACAAATAGTATACATTTCAATTTTACACCAAAGCACTTACTGCAAATCTAATGGAAACACTTTAGATTAACTTCTCACATGATTCTGAGATGTCTGAAAGTTGATTCATACCTGTACACATCAAGACAAAAAAGTTGTTTTCTCAGTGCATGCAAAGCTTTGACAATACCAATAGTATACATTTCAATTTTACACCAAAGCACTTACTGCAAACCTAATGGAAACACCTTAGGTTAACTTTCCACATCATTATGAGTAGTTTGAAAGTTGTTTCATGGCTGTACACATCAACACAAAAAAGTTGTTATCTCAGTGCATGCAATGCTTAGACAATACAAATAGCATACATTTCAATTTTCCACCAAAGCACTTACTGCAAACCTAATTGAAACACTTTAGGTTAACTTCCCACATGATTCTGAGATGTCTGAAAGTTGTTTTTTACCTGTGCACATAAAGACAAAAATGTTGATTTCACAGTGAATAGAATGCTTTGACATAAAAGTAGTATACATTTCAATTGTACTCAAAAGTCCTGACTGCAAACCTAATGGATTCAGCTTAGGTTAACTTTCCACATGATTATGAGTAGTTCGAAAGCTGTTTCATGGCTGTACACATCAACACAAAAAAGTTGTTATCTCAGTGCATGCAATGCTTAGTCAATACAATTAGTATACATTTCAATTTTACAACAAAGCACTTACTGCAAACCTAATGGAAACACTTTAGGTTAACTTCCCACATGATTCTGAGATGTCTGAAAGTTGTTTCATACCTGTGCACATAAAGACAAAAAAGTTGTTTTCTCAGTGCATGCAAAGCTTTGACAATACAAATAGTATACATTTCATTTTTACACCAAAGCACTTACTGCAAACCTAATGGAAACACTTTAGGTTAACTTCTCACATGATTATGAGTAGTTTGAAAGTTGTTTCATGGCTGTACACATCAACACAAAACAGTTGCTATCTCAGTGCATGCAATGCTTAGAGAATGCAAATAGTATACATTTCAATTTTACACCAAAGTCCTTACTGCAAACCTAATGGAAACAACTTAGATTAACTTCCCACATGATTCTGAGATGTCTGAAAGTTGTTTCATACCTGTGCACATCAAGACAAAAAAGTTGTTTTCTCAGTGCATGCAATGCTTTTACAATACATATAGAATACATTTCAATTTTACACCAAAGCACTTACTGCAAACCTAATGGAAACACCTTAGGTTAACTTTCCACATGATTCTGAGATGTCTGAAAGTTGTTTCATACCTGTGCACATAAAGACAAAAAAGTTGTTTTCTCAGTGCATGCAAAGCTTTGACAATACAAATAGTATACATTTCATTTTTACACCAAAGCACTTACTGCAAACCTAATGGAAACACCTTAGGTTAACTTTCCACATGATTATGAGTAGTTTGAAAGTTGTTTCATGGCTGTACACATCAACACAAAAAAGTTGTTATCTCAGTGAATAGAATGCTTTGACATAAAAGTAGTATACATTTCAAATGTACTCAAAAGTCCTGACTGCAAACCTAATGGAAACACCTTAGGTTAACTTTCCACATGAGTATGACTAGGTTTAAAGTTGTTTCATGCCTCAGTTCATCAAGACAAAAAAGTTTATTTCTCAGTGCTACTATGCTCTGACATTAAGGTCGTATACATCTCAATTTTACTCCAAAGTACTTACTGCAATCAAATGGAAACACCTTAGGTTAACTTTCCACATGATTATGAGTAGTTTGAAAGTTGTTTCATGGCTGTACACATCAACACAAAAAAGTTGTTAACTCAGTGCATGCAATGCTTAGACAATACAAATAGTATACATTTCAATTTTACACCAAAGCACTTACTGCAAACCTAATGGAAACATCTTAGGTTAACTTTCCACATCATTATGAGTAGTTTGAAAGTTGTTTCATGGCTGTACACATCAACACAAAAAAGTTGTTATCTCAGTGCATGCAATGCTTAGACAATACAAATAGCATATATTTCAATTTTCCACCAAAGCACTTACTGCAAACCTAATGGAAACACCTTAGGTTAACTTTCCACATGAGTATGACCAGGTTTAAAGTTGTTTCATGCCTCAGTTCATCAAGACAAAAAAGTTTCTTTCTCAGTGCTACTATGCTCTGACATTAAGGTAGTATACATCTCAATTTTACTCCAAAGTACTTACTGCAAACAAATGGAAACACCTAAGGTTAACTTCCCACATGATTATTAGTAGTTTGAAAGTTGTTTCCTGGCTGTACACATCAACACAAAAAAGTTGTTATCTCAGTGCATGCAATGCTTAGACAATACAAATAGTATACATTTCAATTTTACACCAAAGCACTTACTGCAAATCTAATGGAAACACTTTAGATTAACTTCCCACATGATTCTGAGATGTCTGAAAGTTGATTCATACGTGTGCACATCAAGACAAAAAAGTTGTTTTCTCAGTGCATGCAAAGCTTTGACAATTCCAATAGTATACATTTCAATTTTACACCAAAGCACTTACTGCAAACCTAATGGAAACACCTTAGGTTAACTTTCCACATCATTATGAGTAGTTTGAAAGTTGTTTCATGGCTGTAGACATCAACACAAAAAAGTTGTTATCTCAGTGCATGCAATGCTTAGACAATACAAATAGCATACATTTCAATTTTCCACCAAAGCACTTACTGCAAACCTAATGGAAACACTTTAGGTTAACTTCCCACATGATTCTGAGATGTCTGAAAGTTGTTTTTTACCTGTGCACATAAAGACAAAAATGTTGATTTCACAGTGAATAGAATGCTTTGACATAAAAGTAGTATACATTTCAATTGTACTCAAAAGTCCTGACTGCAAACCTAATGGATACAGCTTAGGTTAACTTTCCACATGATTATGAGTAGTTTGAAAGCTGTTTCATGGCTGTATACATCAAAACAAAAAAGTTGTTATCTCAGGGCATGCAATGCTTAGACAATACAATTAGTATACATTTCAATTTTACAGCAAAGCACTTACTGCAAACCTAATGGAAACACTTTAGGTTAACTTCCCACATGATTCTGAGATGTCTGAAAGTTGTTTCATACTTGTGCACATAAAGACAAAAAAGTTGATTTCACAGTGAATAGAATGCTTTGACATAAGAGTAGTATACATTTCAATTGTACTCAAAAGTCCTGACTGCAAACCTAATGGATACAGCTTAGGTTAACTTTCCACATGATTATGAGTAGTTCGAAAGCTGTTTCATGGCTGTACACATCAACACAAAAAAGTTGTTATCTCAGTGCATGCAATGCTTAGTCAATACAATTAGTATACATTTCAATTTTACAACAAAGCACTTACTGCAAACCTAATGGAAACACTTTAGGTTAACTTCCCACATGATTCTGAGATGTCTGAAAGTTGTTTCATACCTGTGCACATAAAGACAAAAAAGTTGTTTTCTCAGTGCATGCAAAGCTTTGACAATACAAATAGTATACATTTCATTTTTACACCAAAGCACTTACTGCAAACCTAATGGAAACACTTTAGGTTAACTTCTCACATGATTATGAGTAGTTTGAAAGTTGTTTCATGGCTGTACACATCAACACAAAACAGTTGCTATCTCAGTGCATACAATGCTTAGAGAATACAAATAGTATACATTTCAATTTTACACCAAAGTCCTTACTGCAAACCTAATGGAAACAACTTAGATTAACTTCCCACATGATTCTGAGATGTCTGAAAGTTGTTTCATACCTGTGCACATCAAGACAAAAAAGTTGTTATCTCAGTGCATGCAATGCTTAGACAATACAAATAGCATACATTTCAATTTTCCACCAAAGCACTTACTGCAAACCTAATGGAAACACTTTAGGTTAACTTCCCACATGATTCTGAGATGTCTGAAAGTTGTTTTTTACCTGTGCACATAAAGACAAAAATGTTGATTTCACAGTGAATAGAATGCTTTGACATAAAAGTAGTATACATTACAATTGTACTCAAAAGTCCTGACTGCAAACCTAATGGATACAGCTTAGGTTAACTTTCCACATGATTATGAGTAGTTTGAAAGCTGTTTCATGGCTGTATACATCAACACAAAAAAGTTGTTATCTCAGGGCATGCAATGCTTAGACAATACAATTAGTATACATTTCAATTTTACAGCAAAGCACTTACTGCAAACCTAATGGAAACACTTTAGGTTAACTTCCCACATGATTCTGAGATGTCTGAAAGTTCTTTCATACTTGTGCACATAAAGACAAAAAAGTTGATTTCACAGTGAATAGAATGCTTTGACATAAAAGTAGTATACATTTCAATTGTACTCAAAAGTCCTGACTGCAAACCTAATGGATACAGCTTAGGTTAACTTTCCACATGATTATGAGTAGTTCGAAAGCTGTTTCATGGCTGTACACATCAACACAAAAAAGTTGTTATCTGAGTGCATGCAATGCTTAGTCAATACAATTAGTATACATTTCAATTTTACAGCAAAGCACTTACTGCAAACCTAATGGAAACACTTTAGGTTAACTTCCCACATGATTCTGAGATGTCTGAAAGTTGTTTCATACCTATGCACATAAAGACAAAAAAGTTGATTTCACAGTCAATAGAATGCTTTGACATAAAAGTAGTATACATTTCAATTGTACTCAAAAGTCCTGACTGCAAACCTAATGGAAACACCTTAGGTTAACTTTCCACATGAGTATGACCAGGTTTAAAGTTGTTTCATGCCTCAGTTCATCAAGACAAAAAAGTTTCTTTCTCAGTGCTACTATGCTCTGACATTAAGGTAGTATACATCTCAATTTTACTCCAAAGTACTTACTGCAAACAAATGGAAACACCTAAGGTTAACTTCCCACATGATTATTAGTAGTTTGAAAGTTGTTTCCTGGCTGTACACATCAACACAAAAAAGTTGTTATCTCAGTGCATGCAATGCTTAGACAATACAAATAGTATACATTTCAATTTTACACCAAAGCACTTACTGCAAATCTAATGGAAACACTTTAGATTAACTTCCCACATGATTCTGAGATGTCTGAAAGTTGATTCATACGTGTGCACATCAAGACAAAAAAGTTGTTTTCTCAGTGCATGCAAAGCTTTGACAATACCAATAGTATACATTTCAATTTTACACCAAAGCACTTACTGCAAACCTAATGGAAACACCTTAGGTTAACTTTCCACATCATTATGAGTAGTTTGAAAGTTGTTTCATGGCTGTAGACATCAACACAAAAAAGTTGTTATCTCAGTGCATGCAATGCTTAGACAATACAAATAGCATACATTTCAATTTTCCACCAAAGCACTTACTGCAAACCTAATGGAAACACTTTAGGTTAACTTCCCACATGATTCTGAGATGTCTGAAAGTTGTTTTTTACCTGTGCACATAAAGACAAAAATGTTGATTTCACAGTGAATAGAATGCTTTGACATAAAAGTAGTATACATTTCAATTGTACTCAAAAGTCCTGACTGCAAACCTAATGGATACAGCTTAGGTTAACTTTCCACATGATTATGAGTAGTTTGAAAGCTGTTTCATGGCTGTATACATCAACACAAAAAAGTTGTTATCTCAGTGCATGCAATGCTTAGACAATACAATTAGTATACATTTCAATTTTACAGTAAAGTACTTACTGCAAACCTAATGGAAACACTTTAGGTTAACTTCCCACATGATTCTAAGATGTCTGAAAGTTGTTTCATACTTGTGCACATAAAGACAAAAAAGTTGTTTTCACAGTGAATAGAATGCTTTGACATAAAAGTAGTATACATTTCAATTGTACTCAAAAGTCCTGACTGCAAACCTAATGGATACAGCTTAGGTTAACTTTCCACATGATTATGAGTAGTTCGAAAGCTGTTTCATGGCTGTTACACATCAACACAAAAAAGTTGTTATCTCAGTGCATGCAATGCTTAGTCAATACAATTAGTATACATTTCAATTTTACAGCAAAGCACTTACTGCAAACCTAATGGAAACACTTTAGGTTAACTTCCCACATGATTCTGAGATGTCTGAAAGTTGTTTCATACCTGTGCACATAAAGACAAAAAAGTTTTTTCTCAGTGCATGCAAAGCTTTGACAATACAAATAGTATACATTTCATTTTTAAACCAAAGCACTTACTGCAAACCTAATGGAAACACCTTAGGTTAACTTTCCACATGATTATGAGTAGTTTGAAAGTTGTTTCATGGCTGTACACATCAACACAAAAAAGTTGTTATCTCAGTGCATGCAAAGCTTTGACAATACCAATAGTATACATTTCAATTTTACACCAAAGCTCTTACTGCAAACCTAATGGAAACACCTTAGGTTAACTTTCCACATGATTATGAGTAGTTTGAAAGTTGTTTCATGGCTGTAGACATCAACACAAAAAAGTTGTTATCTCAGTGCATGCAATGCTTAGACAATACAAATAGCATACATTTCAATTTTCCACCAAAGCACTTACTGCAAACCTAATGGAAACACTTTAGGTTAACTTCCCACATGATTCTGAGATGTCTGAAAGTTGTTTCATACTTGTGCACATAAAGACAAAAAAGTTGATTTCACAGTGAATAGAATGCTTTGACATAAAAGTAGTATACATTTCAATTGTACTCAAAAGTCCTGACTGCAAACCTAATGGATACAGCTTAGGTTAACTTTCCACATGATTATGAGTAGTTCGAAAGCTGTTTCATGGCTGTACACATCAACACAAAAAAGTTGTTATCTCAGTGCATGCAATGCTTAGTCAATACAATTAGTATACATTTCAATTTTACAGCAAAGCACTTACTGCAAACCTAATGGAAACACTTTAGGTTAACTTCCCACATGATTCTGAGATGTCTGAAAGTTGTTTCATACCTATGCACATAAAGACAAAAAAGTTGATTTCACAGTGAATAGAATGCTTTGACATAAAAGTAGTATACATTTCAATTGTACTCAAAAGTCCTGACTGCAAACCTAATGGATACAGCTTAGGTTAACTTTCCACATGATTATGAGTAGTTCGAAAGCTGTTTCATGGCTGTTACACATCAACACAAAAAAGTTGTTATCTCAGTGCATGCAATGCTTAGTCAATACAATTAGTATACATTTCAATTTTACAGCAAAGCACTTACTGCAAACCTAATGGAAACACTTTAGGTTAACTTCCCACATGATTCTGAGATGTCTGAAAGTTGTTTCATACCTGTGCACATAAAGACAAAAAAGTTTTTTCTCAGTGCATGCAAAGCTTTGACAATACAAATAGTATACATTTCATTTTTAAACCAAAGCACTTACTGCAAACCTAATGGAAACACCTTAGGTTAACTTTCCACATGATTATGAGTAGTTTGAAAGTTGTTTCATGGCTGTACACATCAACACAAAAAAGTTGTTATCTCAGTGCATGCAAAGCTTTGACAATACCAATAGTATACATTTCAATTTTACACCAAAGCTCTTACTGCAAACCTAATGGAAACACCTTAGGTTAACTTTCCACATGATTATGAGTAGTTTGAAAGTTGTTTCATGGCTGTAGACATCAACACAAAAAAGTTGTTATCTCAGTGCATGCAATGCTTAGACAATACAAATAGCATACATTTCAATTTTCCACCAAAGCACTTACTGCAAACCTAATGGAAACACTTTAGGTTAACTTCCCACATGATTCTGAGATGTCTGAAAGTTGTTTCATACTTGTGCACATAAAGACAAAAAAGTTGATTTCACAGTGAATAGAATGCTTTGACATAAAAGTAGTATACATTTCAATTGTACTCAAAAGTCCTGACTGCAAACCTAATGGATACAGCTTAGGTTAACTTTCCACATGATTATGAGTAGTTCGAAAGCTGTTTCATGGCTGTACACATCAACACAAAAAAGTTGTTATCTCAGTGCATGCAATGCTTAGTCAATACAATTAGTATACATTTCAATTTTACAGCAAAGCACTTACTGCAAACCTAATGGAAACACTTTAGGTTAACTTCCCACATGATTCTGAGATGTCTGAAAGTTGTTTCATACCTATGCACATAAAGACAAAAAAGTTGATTTCACAGTGAATAGAATGCTTTGACATAAAAGTAGTATACATTTCAATTGTACTCAAAAGTCCTGACTGCAAACCTAATGGAAACACCTTAGGTTAACTTTCCACATGAGTATGACCAGGTTTAAAGTTGTTTCATGCCTCAGTTCATCAAGACAAAAAAGTTTCTTTCTCAGTGCTACTATGCTCTGACATTAAGGTAGTATACATCTCAATTTTACTCCAAAGTACTTACTGCAAACAAATGGAAACACCTAAGGTTAACTTCCCACATGATTATTAGTAGTTTGAAAGTTGTTTCCTGGCTGTACACATCAACACAAAAAAGTTGTTATCTCAGTGCATGCAATGCTTAGACAATACAAATAGTATACATTTCAATTTTACACCAAAGCACTTACTGCAAATCTAATGGAAACACTTTAGATTAACTTCCCACATGATTCTGAGATGTCTGAAAGTTGATTCATACGTGTGCACATCAAGACAAAAAAGTTGTTTTCTCAGTGCATGCAAAGCTTTGACAATACCAATAGTATACATTTCAATTTTACACCAAAGCACTTACTGCAAACCTAATGGAAACACCTTAGGTTAACTTTCCACATCATTATGAGTAGTTTGAAAGTTGTTTCATGGCTGTAGACATCAACACAAAAAAGTTGTTATCTCAGTGCATGCAATGCTTAGACAATACAAATAGCATACATTTCAATTTTCCACCAAAGCACTTACTGCAAACCTAATGGAAACACTTTAGGTTAACTTCCCACATGATTCTGAGATGTCTGAAAGTTGTTTTTTACCTGTGCACATAAAGACAAAAATGTTGATTTCACAGTGAATAGAATGCTTTGACATAAAAGTAGTATACATTTCAATTGTACTCAAAAGTCCTGACTGCAAACCTAATGGATACAGCTTAGGTTAACTTTCCACATGATTATGAGTAGTTTGAAAGCAGTTTCATGGCTGTATACATCAACACAAAAAAGTTGTTATCTCAGGGCATGCAATGCTTAGACAATACAATTAGTATACATTTCAATTTTACAGCAAAGCACTTACTGCAAACATAATGGAAACACTTTAGGTTAACTTCCCACATGATTCTGAGATGTCTGAAAGTTGTTTCATACTTGTGCACATAAAGACAAAAAAGTTGATTTCACAGTGAATAGAATGCTTTGACATAAGAGTAGTATACATTTCAATTGTACTCAAAAGTCCTGACTGCAAACCTAATGGATACAGCTTAGGTTAACTTTCCACATGATTATGAGTAGTTCGAAAGCTGTTTCATGGCTGTACACATCAACACAAAACAGTTGCTATCTCAGTGCATGCAAAGCTTTGACAATACAAATAGTATACATTTCATTTTTACACCAAAGCACTTACTGCAAACCTAATGGAAACACTTTAGGTTAACTTCTCACATGATTATGAGTAGTTTGAAAGTTGTTTCATGGCTGTACACATCAACACAAAACAGTTGCTATCTCAGTGCATGCAATGCTTAGAGAATAGCAATAGTATACATTTCAATTTTACACCAAAGTCCTTACTGCAAACCTAATGGAAACAACTTAGATTAACTTCCCACATGATTCTGAGATGTCTGAAAGTTGTTTCATACCTGTGCACATCAAGACAAAAAAGTTGTTTTCTCAGTGCATGCAATGCTTTTACAATACATATAGAATACATTTCAATTTTACACCAAAGCACTTACTGCAAACCTAATGGAAACACCTTAGGTTAACTTTCCACATGATTCTGAGATGTCTGAAAGTTGTTTCATACCTGTGCACATAAAGACAAAAAAGTTGTTTTCTCAGTGCATGCAAAGCTTTGACAATACAAATAGTATACATTTCATTTTTACACCAAAGCACTTACTGGAAACCTAATGGAAACACTTTAGGTTAACTTCTCACATGATTATGAGTAGTTTGAAAGTTGTTTCATGGCTGTACACATCAACACAAAACAGTTGCTATCTCAGTGCATGCAATGCTTAGAGAATAGAAATAGTATACATTTCAATTTTACACCAAAGTCCTTACTGCAAACCTAATGGAAACAACTTAGATTAACTTCCCACATGATTCTGAGATGTCTGAAAGTTGTTTCATACCTGTGCACATCAAGACAAAAAAGTTGTTTTCTCAGTGCATGCAATGCTTTTACAATACATATAGAATACATTTCAATTTTACACCAAAGCACTTACTGCAAACCTAATGGAAACACCTTAGGTTAACTTTCCACATGATTCTGAGATGTCTGAAAGTTGTTTCATACCTGTGCACATAAAGACAAAAAAGTTGTTTTCTCAGTGCATGCAAAGCTTTGACAATACAAATAGTATACATTTCATTTTTACACCAAAGCACTTACTGCAAACCTAATGGAAACACCTTAGGTTAACTTTCCACATGATTATGAGTAGTTTGAAAGTTGTTTCATGGCTGTACACATCAACACAAAAAAGTTGTTAACTCAGTGCATGCAATGCGTAGACAATACAAATAGTATACATTTCAATTTTACACCAAAGCACTTACTGCAAAACTAATGGAAACACTTTAGGTTAACTTCCCACATGATTCTGAGATGTCTGAAAGTTGTTTCATACCTGTGCACATAAAGACAAAAAAGTTGATTTCACAGTGAATAGAATGCTTTGACATAAAAGTAGTATACATTTCAATTGTACTCAAAAGTCCTGACTGCAAACCTAATGGAAACACCTTTGGTTAATTTTCCACATGAGTATGACCAGGTTTAAAGTTGTTTCATGCCTCAGTTCATCAAGACAAAAAAGTTTCTTTCTCAGTGCTACTATGCTCTGACATTAAGGTAGTATACATCTCAATTTTACTCCAAAGTTCTTACTGCAAACAAATGGAAACACCTTAGGTTAACTTCCCACATGATTATTAGTAGTTTGAAAGTTGTTTCCTGGCTGTACACATCAACACAAAAAAGTTGTTATCTCAGTGCATGTAATGCTTAGACAATACAAATAGTATACATTTCAATTTTACACCAAAGCACTTACTGCAAAACTAATGGAAACACTTTAGGTTAACTTCCCACATGATTCTGAGATGTCTGAAAGTTGTTTCATACCTGTGCACATAGAGACAAAAAAGTTGATTTCACAGTGAATAGAATGCTTTGACATAAAAGTAGTATACATTTCAATTGTACTCAAAAGTCCTGACTGCAAACCTAATGGAAACACCTTAGGTTAACTTTCCACATGAGTATTACCAGGTTTAAAGTAGTTTCATGCCTCAGTTCATCAAGACAAAAAAGTTTCTTTCTCAGTGCTACTATGCTCTGACATTAAGGTAGTATACATCTCAATTTTACTCCAAAGTACTTACTGCAAACAAATGGAAACACCTAAGGTTAACTCCCCACATTATTATTAGTAGTTTGAAAGTTGTTTCCTGGCTGTACACATCAACACAAAAAAGTTGTTATCTCAGTGCATGCAATGCTTAGTCAATACAATTAGTATACATTTCAATTTTACAGCAAAGCACTTACTGCAAACCTAATGGAAACACTTTAGGTTAACTTCCCACATGATTCTGAGATGTCTGAAAGTTGTTTCATACCTGTGCACATAAAGACAAAAAAGTTGTTTTCTCAGTGCATGCAAAGCTTTGACAATACAAATAGTATACATTTCATTTTTACACCAAAGCACTTACTGCAAACCTAATGGAAACACCTTAGGTTAACTTTCCACATGATTATGAGTAGTTTGAAAGTTGTTTCATGGCTGTACACATCAACACAAAAAAGTTGTTATCTCAGTGAATAGAATGC
>NW_027274114.1:0-133995 GCF_030028105.1 Mobula birostris
CCCCCTCACATCCCCCCTCTCTCTCACCCCCTCTCTCTCACCCTCTCTCTCACCCCTCTCTCATTCCCCTCTCTCATTCCCCCTCTCTCATTACCCCCTCTCATCCCCCTCTCTCTCACCCACTCTCTCACCTCCTCTCTCATTCCCCTCTCTTATCCCTCTCTATTACCCCCTCTCTCGATTCCCCCTCTCTCTCTCACCCCCTCTCTCATTCCCCCTCTCTCAGCCCCTCTCTCACCCCTCTCTCATTCCCCCTCTCTCATCCCCTCTCTCATCCCCCTCTCTCACCCCCTCTCTCATTTCCCTCTCTCTCCCCCTACTCTCATTCCCTCTCTTATTCCCCTCTCTCATTCTCCTGTCTTATTCCCTCTTTATCACCCCTTCTCTCATTCCTCTCTCTTATTCTCCTCTCTTATTCCCTCTTTATCACCCCTTCTCTCATTCCTCTCTCTTATTCCCTCTCTATCACCCTCTCTCATCCCCCTCTCTCACCCCCTCTCTCATGCCCCCCTCTCTCACCCTCTCTCTCATTCCCCCTCTCTCTCATTCCCCTCACTCATTCCCCCCTCTCATCCCCCTCTCTCATTCCCCCCTCTCTCTCACCCCCTCTCACCCCCTCCCTCACCCCTCTCTCATTCCCTCTCTCACCCCCTCTCTCACCCCCTCTCTCACCCCCTCTCTCATTCCCCTCTCTCATTCCCCCTCTCATCCCCCTCTCTCACCCCCTCTCTCATTCCCCTCTCTCATTCCCCTCTCTATCACCCCCCTCTCATTCCCCCCTCTCTCATTCCCCTCTTATTCCCCCTCTCTCATTCCCCTTTCTCACCCCCTCTCTCACCCCTCTCTCATCCCCCCTCTCTCATTCCCCTCTCTATCACCCCCTCTCTCATTCCTCTCTCATTCCCCCTCTCTCTCACCCCTCTCTCATTCCCCTCTCTCACCCCCTCTCTCACCCCCTCTCTCATTCCCCTCTCTCATTCCCCTCTTATTCCCTATCACCCCCTCTCTCATCCCCCCTCTCTCTCACCCCCTCTCATCCCCTCTCTCATTCCGCTCTCTCACCCCCTCTCTCATTCCCCTCTTATTCCCCTCTCTCATTCCCCTCTCTCACCCCCTCTCTCACCCCTCTCTCATCCCCCCCTCTCACCCCCTCTCTCATCCCCCCTCTCTCTCACCCCCTCTCTTATTCCCCTCTCTCACCCCCTCTCTCATTTCCTCTCTCATTCCCCTCTTATTCCCTATCAACCCCTCTCTCATCCCCCTCTCTCTCACCCCCTCTCTCACCCCCTCTCTCATTTCCCTCTCTCACCCCCTCTCTCATTCCCCTCTTATTCCCTATCACCCCCCTCTCTCATCCCCCCTCTCTCTCACCCCCTCTCTCATCCTCCCTCTCTCTCACCCCCTCTCTCATCCCCTCTCTCATTCCCCTCTCTCACCCCCTCTCTCATCCCCCCTCTCTCTCACCCCTCTCTCATTCCCCTCTCTCACCCCCTCTCTCACCCCTCTCTCATTTCCCTCTCTCATTCCCCCTCTTATTCCCTATCAACCCCTCTCTCATCCCCCCTCTCTCTCACCCCCTCTCTCACCCCCTCTCTCATTTCCCTCTCTCACCCCCTCTCTCATTCCCCTCTTATTCCCTATCAACCCCTCTCTCATCCCCCCTCTCTCTCACCCCTCTCTCACCCCCTCTCTCATTTCCCTCTCTCATTCCCCTCTCTCACCCCCTCTCTCATTCCCCTCTTATTCCCTATCACCCCCTCTCTCATCCCTCTCTCTCATTTCCCTCTCTCATTCCCTCTCTATCACCCCCTCTCTCATTCCCCTCTCTCACCCCCCTCTCTCACCCCCTCTCTCATTCCCTCTCTCACCCCCTCTCTCATTCCCCTCTCTTATTCCCTCTCTATCGCCCCCTCTCTCATCCCCCCTCTCTCACCCCCCCTCTCATCCTCCCTCTCTCTCACACCACGTGTTCCTCTCCATCTACAGGCCCCCCACAGCGGGCCAGATACCTACCGCCCCCAGCGGCCAAAGAAAGCGAAGGATGGCAAGCCGAAGATGCGGAAGCTGAAGTACCATCAGTACGTGCCGCCAGACCAGAAGGCGTGCGAGGGTCCAGTGGCGATGGACGCTGCGTACTTGCGCCTCCTCCGTCAGCAACAACTCTGCCTGCAGCTGCAGATACTCAGCCAGCAGCAGACACCGGTCATCCAAGCCGCGGGGTGAGTTGGGGGGGAATGATGTCCTCTCAGTCCTTCGCTGCCTCGCCGCAGGGTGAATGTGTGCAAGGAGGAGGAGTGGACAGAAGGAGGGGGAGATCCTTACTGTCCTCCCTTTCTCCTCATCATAGTGTTGCACTTCCTCCTCCCCCTACCAACCACTCCTCTTCTGCCTTCTCTACTCGTCTCTCTCTCTCTTCCCCTCTCTCTCTCCCCTCTCCCCCTCTCTCCCCCTCTCTCCTTCCTCTCTCTCCCCTCTCTCTCCCCTCTCCCCCTCTCTCTGCCCCCCCTCTCTCCACCTCTCTCTCCTCCCTCTCTCTCCCCTCTCTCTGCCCCCCTCTCTCCTCCCTCTCTCTCCCCACCTCTCTCTCCTCCCTCTCTCTCCACCTCTCTCTCCTCCCTCTCTCTCCCCATCTCCTCCCTCTCTCTCCCCTCTCTCCTCCCTCTCTCTCTCTCTCCCCCTCTCTCTCCGCTTTCTCCCCTCTCCGCCCCCTTTCTCCTCCCTCTCTCTCCCCCTCTCCCCTCTCTCCTCCCTCTCTCTCCCCTCTCTCCTCCCTCTCTCTCCCCTCTCTCCCCCTCTCTCCCCTCTCTCCTCCCTCTCTCTTCCCTCTTTCTTCCCTCTCTCTCCCCTCTCTCCTCCCTCTCTCTCCCCTCTCCCCCTCTCTCTGCCCTCTCTCTCCTCCCCTCTCTCTGCCCCCTCTCCTCCCTCTCTCTCCCCCACCTCCTCCTCCTCTCTCCCCCACCTCCTCCCTCTCCCCTCTTCCCCCTCTCTCTCCCCTTTCCATCTCTCTCTCCCCCCTCCCCCCTCTCCCCTCTCCCTTCCCCTCTCTCCCTCTCCCTCCCTCCCTCTCTCTCTCTCTTTCCCTCCCTCTCTCCCTCTCTCGACTGTGTGCCTGGTGTTTAATGCTTTAGAATACTTCTCTACAGACAGGACACTAGGAAGCTGGGTAATGGGTTATTGTTCCCAATTGTACTGTTGTGATGTAATTATGTCTCTCCTCTCCCCCACCCTCCCATCTGACCCTAGCCTGGTTCCCGATGGCATTGTGGGTTTTGCCAGAGCACTCCCCCCTCAGCTGCCGTTTGTCCCCCTGTCAGCAGTGCCCAAGAGCCCGACAGCCGTCCCGGTGCCCTGCTGTCCCCGGTCTGAACTCCTGCCTGCCAACCTGGACGACCTGACGGTGAGAGGGTTTTCTGAGTCATGTGGGATGGTGTGATGTTAGCACAAGGAGGGCTGTTTGCATCTGTGGAGTCCGTGTTTCTGTCCCACTGGCAAGGAGACCTGTTCCCTGCCTTCTGTCATCTCCAGCCTACTCTCTTCTGTCACAAAGTTTACATTTGTGTCTGTGTTTTCTTCTGTCTGTGTTTGGATTTCTGTCTGTGTCTGTATTTCTTGTTTGTGTTTTGTGTCTGGTTTCTTTTCCGTGTTTGTGTTTCTGTCTGTGTATCTTGATTGTGTTTGGATTTCTGTCTGTGTCTGTATTTCTTGTTTGTGTTTCTGTCTGTGTCTGGTTTCTTCTCTGTGTTTGTGTTTCTGTCTGCGTCTGGTTTCTTGTCTGTATTTGTGTTTCTGTCTGTGTCTGGTTTCTTCTCTGTGTGCTTTTGTCTGTGTCTGGTTTCTTGTCAGTGTTTGAGTTTCCGTCTGTGTCTGCATTGCTTGTTCGTGTTTGAGTTCTGCCGGTGTCTGCGTTTCTTGTCCATGTTTGTGTCTACGTTTCTTGTCTGCATTGTTGTTTCCATCTGTGTCTGTGTTTCTTGTCTATGTTAGTGTTTTCATCTATGTCTGTGTTTCTGCCTGTCACAGCATTTCTTGTCTGTGTTTCTATTTCTGTTTGTGTCTGCATTTGTTGTCTGTGTTTTTGTTTCTATTTGTGTCTGTATTTACTGACCATGCTTGCACTTCCCTCTGTGTCGGCATTTCTTGCCATGTTTGAGTTTCCATTTGTTGCTGTGTTTCTTATCTGTGTTTGTGTTTCTGTCTGTTTCTGCACTTCTTGTCCATGTTTGAGTTTCCATCTGTTTCTGCATCTCTTGTTGGTCTTTGAGTTTCTCTCTGTGTCTGTGTTTCTGTACGTGTTTGAGTTTTCGTCTGAGTCTGGATATCATGTCCATCTTGGAGTTTCTGTCTGTCTCTGCGTTTCCTGTCCTATTTGATTTTCAGCCTGTGTCTGCATTTCTTGTCTATTTTTGAGTTTCCTCTCCATTTCTTGTCTGTTTCTGTTTTTCATATGTGTCTGTATTTCTTGTCTGTGTTCATATTTTTGTTTGTTTCAGCATTTCTTGTCCTTGCTGCTGTTTCTCATCTGCGTCTGCATTTCTTGTCTGTGTTTGAGTTTCTGTCTGTGACTGCATTTCTTTCAGGTGTTTATGTTTTTGCATATTTTGTCCATGTTTGTGTTTCCACCTGTTTCTTAATATTTTGTCCTTGTTTGTGTTTCTCTCTGTGTCCCTGTTTCTTGTCCGTGTGTTTTTGTTTCTGCATTTCTTGTCCATATTTGAGTTTCCATCTGTGTCTGCGTTTCTTTTCCATGGTTTGTGTTGCAGCTTGTGTTAACCTGTTTGAGTTTACCCTGTCTGCATTTCTTGTCTATTTGTGCTTCCATTTACATCTCCGTTTCTTGTCCGTGTTTGAGTTTCTGTCTGTGTCTGTGTTTGTGTCTCAGTCTGTGTCTGCGTTTTTGGCCATGTTTCAGTTTCGTCCATCTCTGTGTTTCTTTTGTGTGTCTGTGTTTGCGTTTAAGTCTGTGTCTCCGTTTTTGTCCATGCCATGTTTGAGATTCTGCCTTTTTTTTCTTTCTTTCTTTTGCTTTCTGTCTATGTCTGAGTTTCTTGTCTATGTATGTGTTTCCATCTGTGCCTGTGTTTCTTGTTTGTGTTTGAGTTTCTGTCTGAGTCTGTGTATTGTGTCCATGTTTGAGTTTCTGTCTGTGTCAGTGCTTCTGTTTTGTGTTTGTATTTCTCTTTATGTCTGCATTTTGGGTTCGTGATTCTGTTTTTCATATGTGTAAGTGTTTCTTGTCTGTGTTTGTGTTTCTATCTGTGTCTGCATCTCTTGTTGGTCTTTGAGTTTCCGTCTGTGTCTGGATATCTTGTCCATGTTTGAGTTTCTGTCTGTCTCCGTGTTCATTGTCTATATTGTGTTTCTGTCTGTCTCCGTGTTCATTGTCTATATTGTGTTTCTGTCTGTGCCTACATTTCTGTCTCTCTCTGCATTTCCCTTCTATCTGAGTTTATGTCTGTGTCTGTATTTCTTGTCTATGTTTTTGTTTCTGTCTGTCTCTGCATTTCTTGTTCATGTTTTTGTTTCCATCTGTGTCTACATTTACTGTTCATGTTTGCACTTCCGCCTGTGTCAGTGATCTTATCGGTGTCTGAGAATCTGTTTGTGTCTGTGTTTCTTGTTCATGTGTATATTTCTATTTTTGTCTGCATGTCTTGTCCATGTTTGTGTTTCTGTCAGTGTCTGCAGTTCTGTACCATGTTTTTGTTTCCATCTGTGTCTGTGTTTCTTTTCTGTGTTTGAGTTTCTGCCTGTGTCTGGTTTTGTGGAATGTGTTTGAGTTTCTGTCTGAGTCTGGTTTCTGGAATGTGACTGATTATCTGTCTGTGTCTGGTTTCTTGTCCGTGTTTGAGTTTCCATCAATGTTTGTGTTTCTTGTTCATGTTTGAGTATCTGTCTGTGACTGGGTTTTTTATCCGTGAATGTATTTCTCTCTGGTTTGTGTTTCTTGTCTGTGTTTGAGATTCCATCTGTTTCTGCATTTCTTGACTATGTTTGAATTTCTGTCTGTAGTTGTGTTTTTGTCCATGTTTATGTATTGTCTGTGTTTTTGTCCTTGTTTGTGTTTCCATCTGTGTCTGCATTTTTGACTGATTTTGTGTTTTCATCTGTGTTTGAGTTTCTGACTGTGACTACATTGTTGTCCATAGTTGTGTTTCTGTCTTTATCCGTGTATCTTGTCCATGTTTGAGTGTCTATCTGGGTCTGCATTTCTTGTCCATGTTTGAGTTTCAGTCTGAGTCTGTGTATCATGCCTGCGCTTGTGCTTCTGTCTGTGTCTGTGTTTCTGTATGTGTATCATGTCTGTTTTTGAGTTTCCGTCTGTGTCTGTGTATCGTGTCCATATTTGAATTTCTGTATGTTGTCTGTGTCTCGTGTCCATGTTTGAGTTTCCGTCTGTGTCTGTGTTTCATGTCTATGTTTGAGTTCCAACTGTGTCTGTGTATTGTGTCTGTTTTTGAGTTTCCATCTGTGTCTGTGTATGTGTATCATGTCTGTGTTTGAGTTTCCATCCATGTCTATGAGTTTCCGTCTATGTCTATGTGTATGTATCATGTCTGTGTTTGAGTTTCTGTATGTTGTCTGTGTATGGATTCCATGTTTGAGTTTCTCTAAGTTGTCTGTGTCTCATGTCCATGTTTGAGTTTCTGTCTGTGTATGTGTATCGTGTCCGTGTTTGTGTTTCCATCTGTGTCTGTGTACTGTGTCTATGTTTGTGTTTGAGTTTCAGTCTGTGTCTGTGTTTGCGTTTCCATCTGTGTTGTATCTGTGTATCATGTCTGTGTTTGAATTTCCGTCTGTGTCTGTGTATCATGTCCGTGTTTGAGTTTACATCTGTGTCTGTGTATCATGTCCGTGATTGAGTTTCCATCTGTGTCTGTCTCGTGTCTGTGTTTGAGTTTCTGTCTGTGTCTGTGTATGTGTTTCATGTTTGAGCTTCTGTCTGTATCTGTGTCTGTGTATCATGTCCATGTCTGAGTTTCCATCTGTGTCTGTGTATCATAGAAACATAGAAACATAGAAAATAGGTGCAGGAGTAGGCCATTCGGCCCTTCGAGCCTGCACCGCCATTTATTATGATCATGGCTGATCATCCAACTCAGAACCCCGCCCCAGCCTTCCCTCCATACCCCCTGACCCCCGTAGCCACAAGGGCCATATCTAACTCCCTCTTAAATATAGCCAATGAACTGGCCTCAACTGTTTCCTGTGGCAGAGAATTCCACAGATTCACCACTCTCTGTGTGAAGAAGTTTTTCCTAATCTCGGTCCTAAAAGGCTTCCCCTCTATCCTCAAACTGTGGCCCCTCGTTCTGGACTTCCCCAACATCGGGAACAATCTTCCTGCATCTAGCCTGTCCAATCCCTTTAGGATCTTATACGTTTCAATCAGATCCCCCCTCAATCTTCTAAATTCCAACGAGTACAAGCCCAGTTCATCTAGTCTTTCTTCATATGAAAGTCCTGCCATCCCAGGAATCAATCTGGTGAACCTTCTTTGTACTCCCTCTATGGCAAGGATGTCTTTCCTCAGATTAGGGGACCAAAACTGCACACAATACTCCAGGTGTGGTCTCACCAAGGCCTTGTACAACTGCAGTAGTACCTCCCTGCTCCTGTACTCGAATCCTCTCGCTATAAATGCCAGCATACCATTCGCCTTTTTCACCGCCTGCTGTACCTGCATGCCCACTTTCAATGACTGGTGTATAATGACACCCAGGTCTCGTTGCACCTCCCCTTTTCCTAATCGGCCACCATTCAGATAATAATCTGTTTTCCTATTTTTGCCACTAAAGTGGATAACTTCACATTTATCCACATTAAATTGCATCTGCCATGAATTTGCCCACTCACCCAACCTATCCAAGTCACCCTGCATCCTCTTAGCATCCTCCTCACAGCTAACACTGCCCCCCAGCTTCGTGTCATCCGCAAACTTGGAGATGCTGCATTTAATTCCCTCATCCAAGTCATTAATATATATTGTAAACAACTGAGGTCCCAGCACTGAGCCTTGCGGTACCCCACTAGTCACCGCCTGCTATTCTGAAAAGGTCCCGTTTATCCCCACTCTTTGCTTCCTGTCTGCTAACCAACTCTCCACCCACACCAATACCTTACCCCCAATACAGTGTGCTTTAAGTTTGCACACTAATCTCCTGTGTGGGACCTTGTCAAAAGCCTTCTGAAAATCCAAATATACCACATCCACAGGTTCTCCCCTATCCACTCTACTAGTTACATCCTCAAAAAATTCTATGAGATTCGTCAGACATGATTTTCCTTTCACAAATCCATGCTGACTTTGTCCGATCATTTCACCGCTTTCCAAATGTGCTGTTATCACATCCTTGATAACTGACTCCAGCAGTTTCCCCACCACCGACGTTAGGCTAACCGGTCTATAATTCCCCGGTTTCTCTCTCCCTCGTTTTTTAAAAAGTGGAGTTACATTAGCCACCCTCCAATCCTCAGGAACTAGTCCAGAATCTAACGAGTTTTGAAAAATTATCACTAATGCATCCACTATTTCTTGGGCTACTTCCTTAAGCACTCTGGGATGCAGACCATCTGACTCTGGGGATTTATCTGCCTTTAATCCCTTCAATTTACCTAACACCACTTCCCTACTAACATGTATTTCGCTCAGTTCCTCCATCTCACTGGACCCTCTGTCCCCTACTATTTCTGGAAGATTATTCATGTCCTCCTTAGTGAAGACAGAACCAAAGTAATTATTCAATTGGTCTGCCATGTCCTTGCTCCCCATAATCAATTCACCTGTTTCTGTCTGCAGGGGACCTACATTTGTCTTTACCAGTCTTTTCCTTTTTACATATCTATAAAAGCTTTTACAGTCCGTTTTTATGTTCCCTGCCAGTTTTCTCTCATAATCTTTTTTCCCCTTCCTAATTAAGCCCTTTGTCCTCCTCTGCTGAACTCTGAATTTCTCCCAGTCCTCAGGTGAGCCACTTTTTCTGTCTAATTTGTATGCTTCTTCTTTGGAATTGATACTATCCCTAATTTCTCTTGTCAGCCACGGGTGCACTACCTTCCTTGATTTATTCTTTTCCCAAACTGGGATGAACAATTGTTGTAGTTCATCCATGCAACCTTTAAATGCTTGCCATTGCATATCCACCGTCAATCCTTTAAGTGTCATTTGCCAGTCTATCTTAGCTAATTCACGTCTCATACCTTCAAAGTTACCCCTCTTTAAGTTCAGAACCTTTGTTTCTGAATTAACTATGTCACTCTCCATCTTAATGAAGAATTCCACCATATTATGGTCACTCTTACCCAAGGGGCCTCTCACGACAAGATCGCTAATTAACCCTTCCTCATTGCTCAATACCCAGTCCAGAATAGCCTGCTCTCTAGTTGGTTCCTCGACATGTTGGTTCAAAAAACCATCCCGCATACATTCCAAGAAATCCTCTTCCTCAGCACCTTTACCAATTTGGTTCACCCAATCTACATGTAGATTGAAGTCACCCATTATAACTGCTGTTCCCTTATTGCACACATTTCTAATTTCCTGTTTAATACCATCTCCGACCTCACTACTACTGTTAGGTGGCCTGTACACAACTCCCACCAGCGTCTTCTGCCCCTTAGTGTTACGCAGCTCTACCCATATCGATTCCACATCTTCCCGGCTTATGTCCTTCCTTTCTATTGCGTTAATCTCATCTTTAACCAGCAACGCCACCCCACCTCCCCTTCCTTCATGTCTATCCCTCCTGAATATTGAATATCCCTGAACGTTGAGCTCCCATCCCTGGTCACCCTGGAGCCATGTCTCTGTGATCCCAACTATATCGTAATCATTAATAACAATCTGCACTTTCAATTCATCCACCCTATTACGAATGCTCCTTGCATTGACACACAAAGCCTTCAGGCGCTCTTTTACAACTCTCTTAGCCCTTATACAATTATGCTGAAAAGTGGCCCTTTTTAATGCTTGCCCTGGATTTGTCGGCCTGCCACTTTTACTTTTCTCCATAGTACTTCTTGTTTCTACCCTCACTTTACACCCCTCTGCCTCTCTGCACTGGTTCCCATCCCCCTGTAGTGAACTAACCTCCTCTCGCCTAGCCGCTTTAATTTGATTCCCACCCCCCAACCATTCTAGTTTAAAGTCACCTCAGTAGCCCTCGCTAATCTCCCTGCCAGGATATTGGTCCCCCTAGGATTCAAGTGCAACCCGTCCTTTTTGTACAGGTCACGCCTGCGCCAAAAGAGGTCCCAATGATCCAAAAACTTGAATCCCTGCCCCCTACTCCAATCCCTCAGCCATGCATTTATCCTCCACCTCATCGCATTCCTACTCTCACTGTCGCGTGGCACAGGCAGTAATCCCGAGATTACTACCTTTGCGGTCCTTTTTCTCAACTCCCTTCCTAACTCCTTATATTCTCCTTTCAGGACCTCTTCCCTTTTCCTACCTATGTCATTGGTACCTATATGTACCACGACCTCTGGCTCCTCACCCTCCCACTTCAGGATATCTTGGACACGATCAGAAATATCCCGGACCCTGGCACCAGGGAGGCAAACTACCATCCGGGTCTCTGGACTGCGTCCACAGAATCGCCTATCTGACCCCCTTACTATCCCCTATCACAACTGCCCTCCTCTTCCTTTCCCTACCCTTCTGAGCTACAGGGCCGGACTCTGTGCCGGAGGCACGGCCTCTGTCGCTTCCCCCAGGTAAGCTGTCCCCCCCAGCAGTACTCAAACAGGAGTACCTGTTGTTAAGGGGCACAGCCACCGGGGAACTCCCTATTACCTGACTCTTCCCCTTCCCCCTCCTAACCGTGACCCACTTGTCTGCCTCCCGTGGCCCCGGCGTGACCACCTGCCTGTAACTCCTCTCTATCACCTCCTCACTCTTCCTGACCAGACGAAGGTCATCGAGCTGTAGCTCCAGTTCCGTAACGCGGTCCCTTAGGAGCTGCATCTCAATGCACTTGGCGCAGATGTAGACGTCTGGGAGACTTGGAGACTCCAGGGCCTCCCACATCCAACACCGAGAACAACAAACTGCCCTCACACTCATACTGCCCCTCTCCTCAAATAACAACAGAAAATGAATGCCAAACCTCCCTCGCCTCGCCTGTTTCCGCCTGAGCCCGTTGAGCCGAAGCCCTTAAGTCTTCACTCTGTTCCCGGCTCACTCCGCAGCCCGCAAACTACGCTGCCTGCTCTATGAGGCTCTGTTCCTTTTAAATCTGCCGCGCTGCACAGCCCGACGTCACACGCCTGCGCAGTCCCGCCACTCAGAACGCCGTTGTCCATGTTTAATCATGTCCATGTTTAAGTTTCTGTGTGTTGTCTGTGTCTCGAGTCCATGTTGGAGTTTCCGTCTGTGTATGTGTTTCAAGTCTGTTTTTGAGTGCCGTCTGGGTCTGAGTATCGTGTCTGTTTTTGAGTTTCCATCTGAGTCTGTGTTTTGAGTCTGTGTTTTGTGTCTGTGTTTGAGTTTCCATTTGTGTCTGTGTATATGTATCGTGCCTGTGTTTAAGTTTCTGTATATTGTCTGTGTATCATGTCCGTGTTTGAGTTTTTGTCTGTGTCCAGTATTCGTGTTTGAGTTTCCGTTTGTGTCTGGGTATCGTGTCTGTGTTTGAGTTTCCGTCTGTATCTGGGTATCGTGTCTGTGTTTGAGTTTTTGTCTGTGTCTGTGTATCATGTCTGTTTTTGAGTTTCTGTATGTTGTCTGTGTATCGTGTCTGTGTTTGAGTTTCTGTATGTTGTCTGTGTATCATGTCCGTGTTTGAGTTTTTGTCTGTGTCTAGGATTCATGTTTGAGTTTCTGTCTGTGTCTGTGTATCGTGTCTGTGTTTGAGTTTCTGTTTGTTGTCTGTGTATCATGTCTGTGTTTGAGTTTCTGTCTATGTCTGTGTATGTGTTTCATGTTTGTGTTTGAGTTCCATTTGTGTCTGTGTTTCGTGTCCGTGTTTGAGTTTCTGTCTGTGTCTGTTTATCGTGTCTGTTTTTGAGTTTCCATCTGTGTCTGTGTATCGTGTCAATGTTTGAGTTTCTGTCTGTGTTTGTGTATCGTGTCAATGTTTGAGTTTCAGTCTGTGTCTGAATGTGTATCGTGTCTGTGTTTGAGTTTCTGTATGTGTCTGTGTATGTGTTTTATGTATGTATTTGAGGTCCATCTGTGTCTGTGTTTTGTGTCTGTGTTTGAATTTCCATCTGTGTCTGTGTCTGTGTATCGTGACAGTGATTAAGTTTCTGTCTGTGTCTGTGTCTCATGGCCTTGTTTGGGTTTCTGTCTTTGTGTATCGTCTCCATGTTTGAGTTTCTGTATGTTTTCTGTGTATTGTATCAGTGTTTGAGTTTCTGTCTGTGTCTGTGTTTCAGTTTCTGTCTGTGTATCGTGTCTGTGTTTGAGTTTCTGTCTGTGTCTGTGTTTCAGTTTCTGTCTGTGTCTGTGTATCGTGTCTGTGTTTGAGTTTCTGTCTGTTTCTGTGTTTCAGTTTCTGTCTGCTACTGAGCTCGCCTTCAGGAAGTTTTTGCTCTGTATGTCTAAGCACTAACACTTCTCATCAACCATCCAACAGGTGTCCGAGCTACGGCAGCAACTGAGGAAACGTGGCCTGCCTGTCTCTGGCACAAAACCTGCCCTGCTTGAACGTCTGAAGCCCTACCAGCTTTCGGGGCCCA
This sequence comes from Mobula birostris, assembly GCF_030028105.1. Lineage (NCBI taxonomy): Eukaryota > Metazoa > Chordata > Chondrichthyes > Myliobatiformes > Myliobatidae > Mobula > Mobula birostris. The sequence continues at coordinate 12,682 of NW_027274114.1, forward strand.
AGATGGCACCCTCGCCCTTGGTGTCCCGGCCACGATCGCCTCCGTCCACAGTCCGGCCCGCCCTTCTCGAGAAACAGAAGGTGATCGAGAGGCTAACGTGGAAACTGAGGCAGGAGCAGCCACCAACACTGGCTCCCCACCCACCCATCTCAGCCGCACCCTTTCCTGGCCCGGCGTTGATGGAAGGACAGACGGAGAGTCTCCCTTCCCCCAGAAACAACTTTCTTCTCCCCTCCATCACTGATGCCAGTCTCTTATCTCCCCAGCCACAGCCACAGGAAGGAAGCCCACTACAGGTCAGGGTTCTCCATGCTGTCTGACCCTGGGAGTGTGTGACGGGCTGGTGTGAGGGAGCTTCACTCTGCGTCTGACCCCGGGAGTGTGTGATGCGATGGTGTGGAGGGAGCTTCACTCTGTGTCTGACCCTGGGAGTGTGTGATGGAACGATGTGGCAGGAGATTTACTCTGTGTCTGACCCCAGGAGAGTGTGATGGGACGATGTGGAGGAATCTTCATTCTGTGTCTGACCCAAGGAGTGTGTGATGGGACGTGTGGAGGGAGCTTCACTCTGTGTCTGACCCCGGAAGTGTGTGATGGGACGTGTGGAGGGAGATTCACTCTGTGTCTGACCCCGGGAGTGGGTGATGGTACGGTGTGGAGGGAGTTTCACTCTGTGTCTGACCCTGGGAGTGGGTGATGGGACGGTGTGGAGGGAGTTTCACTCTGTGTCTGACCCCGGGAGTGTGGGATGGGACGTGTGGAGGGAGATTCACTCTGTGTCTGACCCCGGGAGTGTGGGATGGGACGTGTGGAGGGAGATTCACTCTGTGTCTGACCCCGGGAGTGGGTGATGGTACGGTGTGGAGGGAGTTTCACTCTGTGTCTGACCCTCGGAGTGGGTGATGGGACGGTGTGGAGGGAGTTTCACTCTGTGTCTGACCCCGGGAGTGGGTGATGGGACAGTGTGGAGGGAGTTTCACTCTGTGTCTGACCCCGGGAGTGGGTGATGGGACAGTGTGGAGGGAGTTTCACTCCAGTAACAGGGTTTTGTCTTGTCTCTGTATTGGCCATTATTCTGACCTCTGAATCTCTGACTACCAACATCCTAACCCATCCCCTTCCTGAAGCCACAGGACAGCAGCCTATGTCCTCCATCAGAGATGCAGAAAGCCTGTCCGGATTTCCCCCTCTCTCCAGCCAGTCTGCACCTATTCTTCCCCATGGAAGAGCTGGATTTCGAGTCTGAGTTCCAGGGGAACTTTGATCGAGAGGTGAGTGTGAACGAGTTTCAGCTGCCCCTTGTACAGGATGCAATCAAATCCCTTCGTTACCTGAATCTCACTGTCAGAAGCCAAGAGACCATGAGAGATAGGAACAGAATTAGACCATTTGGCTCATTTAGTCTATCCCACTATTCCATCATGGCCAATTTATTAACCCTCTCAACCCCATTCCCCTGCTTCTCTCCGTAACCTTTGATGACCTGACAAAAAAGAAACTATCAATCTCTGCCTTAAATATATCCAATAACCCTTCCTGGCTATGAATTCCATAGATCCGACTGAAGAAAGTCCTCCTCATCTCTGTTCGAGAAGGATGTCCCTCTACTCTGAGGCTGTGCCCTCTGGTTCTTGATTCCCCAACGATAGGAAACATCGCCACCCCCTTCACTCGATCTGGCCCTTCGGTACCTTGCAATGAGATCGCCTTTCCTTCTAACTGGAGTACAGTATTGCAGCAACAACCGCAAAACGAAAGGACGGTGTAAAGATTGTCATCCCCACATCTCACAATCTCAGAGAGTGAGGAGGAGGCTGACAGGAGTGAGAAAGGTGAGCTGATTGAGTGGTGTCACAAGAACAAACTTTCACCGAACGTCAGAGAGACCAAGGGATTAATTGTGGACCAGAAAGGGGAAGTGAGGGGAACACACGCCAGTCCTCTAGAAAGACTCAGGGTCCCCTGATAGAACAGCACAGTACAGGCCTTTCTGCTGACCTCCCGACCCTTCTCCCTCCGTTTTCATATCATGCACCTGTACGGAACTAAGAATCTCTGAAATGACGCGAATGCATCTGTCTCTGGCGGGGTGTCCCACACACCCTCTACTCTCTGTGTATAAAACTTCCCTCCGAAAACCCCCCCCCACCCCCGCCGTACTTTCCTGCAATCACCTTAAAAATTAGGTCCCCTCATATCAACCATTTCCAAGTTGGGAAATGCTCTGATGCTCTGGCTGTTCAGCTTATTGCAAACTCTTAGCATCTTGTACACCTCTGTCGTCACCTCTCATCCTCCCTCAGTCCGAAGAGAAAAGCCTCAGCTCACTCAACCTTTCCTCATAAAACAATGCTATAATCCAGGCAGTATTCTGGTAAATCTCATCTGCACTCTCTCTAATACAAAGAGCAGTCTGCTTAGACTCCTCTGCACCCTCTCTAATCCGGACAGCATCCTGGTGAATCTCCTCTGCACCATCTCTAATACAGACAGCATCCTGGTGAATCTCCTCTGCACCCTCTCTAATCCGGACAGCATCCTGGTGAATCTCCTCTGCACCCTCTCTAAAACAAACAGCATCCTGGTGAATCTCCTCTGCACCCTCTCTAATCCAGACAGCATCCTGGTGAATCTCCTCTGCACCCTCTCTAATCCAGACAGCATCCTGGTGAATCTCCTCTGCACCATCTCTAATACAGACAGCATCCTGGTGAATCTCCTCTGCACCCTCTCTAATCCAGACAGCATCCTGGTGAATCTCCTCTGCACCCTCTCTAATCCAGACAGCATCCTGGTGAATCTCCTCTGCACCCTCTCTAAAACAAACAGCAGTCTGCTCAATCCCCTCTGCACCCTCTGTAATACAGAGAACGTCCTGGTATATCTCTTCTGCACCATCTTCAAACCAGTAAGCATTCTGATAAATCTCCCCTGCACCCTCTCTAATACAGACAGCATTCCAATAAACCTCCCCTGCATCCCCTCTAATACGCACGGCATTCTGGTAAATCTCCGCTGCACGCTATCTACAAACTTTGTAATACAGACAGCATTTGGGTCAAACTACTCTGCACCCTCTATAATCCTGGCAGCATTCCGGTAAATCTCCTCTGCACCATCTCTAATATGGAAAGCATTCCAGTAGATTTCTTCTGCACCCTCTCTAATCCAGACAGCATCCCAGTGAATCTCCTCTGTACCCTCTCTAATCCAAACAGCATCCCGGTGAACCTCCTCTGCACCCTCTCTAATCCAGACAGTATTCTGGTGAATCCCCTCTGCACCCTCTGTAGTACAGACACGCATTCCGGTAAAACTCCTCTGCACCCTCTCTAATACAGACTTCATTCTGGTAAATCTCTGCTGCATGCTCCCTAATACAGACAGCATTCCGGTGAAACTCCTCTGCACCCTCTATAATCTTGGCAGCTTTCCGGTAAATATCCTCTGCACATTCTCTAATCCAGACAGTATCCTGGTAGATCTCCCCTGCAACCTCTCTAATACAGTCAGCATCTCCTCTGCGTCCTCTCTAATCTAGGCAACATCCTGGTAAATCTTCACTGAACCCTCTATAGTACAGACAGCATTCTGTCGAATCTCCTCTGAACCCCCTCTAATACAGACAGCATCCTGCTGAATCTCCTCTGCACCCTCTCTAATACAGACATTGTCTTGGTGAATCTCCTCTGCACCCTCTCTAATCCAGCAGTATTCTGGTAAATCTTCTCTGCACCCTCTCTAAGACAAACAGCAGTCTGGTCAATCCCCTCTGCACCCTCTGTATTACAGAGAGCATTCTGGTATATCTCTTCTGCACCGTCTTCAAACCAGTCAGCATTCCGATAAATCTCCCCTGCACCCTCTCTAATACAGACAGTTTTCCAGTAAATCTCTTCTGCACCCTCTCTAATCCAGGCAGCATCCTGGTAGATCTCCCCTGCACCCTCTCTAATCCAGGCAGCATCCTGGTAGATCTCCTCTGCACCCTCTCTAATACAGAAAGCATCCTGATAGATCTCCTTTACACCCTCTCTAATACATGCAGCATCCTGGTAAATCTCCTCTGCACCCTCACTAATCCAGGCAGCATTCTGGTAAATTTTCTCTGCACCCTCCCAGATTCAAACAGTATACTTGTGAATCTCCCCTGCACCCTCTCCTGGTAAATCTCCTCTGCACTCTCTTTAATACAGACAACATGCTTGTAAATCTGCTCTGCACTCTATCTAATACAGGTAGCATCCTGGTAAATCTCCACTCCACCCTCTCTAATACAGGCAGCATTTTGACAAGTCTCCTCTGCACCCTCTCTAATATAGACAGCATCCTAGTGCATCTCCCCTGCACCCTCTGTAATACACGCAACATCCTGGTAAATGTCCTCTGCACCCCCTCTAATGCAGACAGTATTCCGGTAAACAGCATTCCGATAAATCTGTTCTGCACCCTCTCAAATATGAACAGCAGTCTGGTAAATCTCCTCTGCACCCTCTCTAATACAGACATCATTCTGGTAAATCTGCTCTGCACCCTCTCTAATCCAGGCAGCATTCCAGTAAATCTCCACTGCACCCTCTGTAATCCAGGCAGCATTCCTGTGAACCTTCTCTGCACCCACTCTAAAAAGACAGCATCCTGGTAAATCTCCTCTGTTGTCTCTCTAATACAGACAGCATTTTGTCAAATCTCCTCTGCACCCTCTCTAACCCAGGCAGCACTCCAGTGAGTCTCCTCTCTAATCCATAATAATAATAAAAATAAGAGAGGTGCGTTCTCTCTAATCCAATCAGCATCGTGATAATCTCCACTGCTCCCTCGCTAATACTGACAGCATTTGGTGCATCTCCTCTGCACCCTCTCTAATCCAGACATCATTCTGGAAATCTCCTCTGCACCCTCTCTAATCCAGACATCATTCTGGAAATCTCCTCTGCACCCTCTCTAATCCAGACATCATTCTGGAAATCTCCTCTGCACCCTCTCTAATCCAGACATCGTTCTGGTAAATCTCCTCTGCACCCTCTCTAATCCAGACATCGTTCTGGTAAATCTCCTCTGCACCCTCTCTAATCCAGACATCGTTCTGGTAAATCTCCTCTGCACCCTCTCTAATCCAGACATCGTTCTGGTAAATCTCCTCTGCACCCTCTCTAATCCAGACATCGTTCTGGTAAATCTCCTCTGCACCCTCTCTAATCCAGACATCATTCTGGTAAATCTCCTCTGCACCCTCTCTAATCCAGACATCGTTCTGGTAAATCTCCTCTGCACCCTCTCTAAATCAGGCAGCATTCCAGTAAATCTATTCTGTACTCACTCAAAAGCTTCCACATTCCCATCTTCCAGCTTTTGCCCCATGCCCTAATCCTTTTCTTTCTGTGTACCTGTCCAGATATCTTTTAAATGTCGTTAATGTTCTAGCCTCAACCACTTCCCCTGGCAGCTCCTTCCATAGACAGATCTCCCTCTGGGTGAAACAGTTGCCCCTCAGGTCCCTATTAAATCTCCCTCCTCCTCACCATGAACCTGTTCCCTCTGGTTCTTGATTGCCCAGCCCTGGGGGAAAAAGTCTGTGCACATTCACCCTATCTGTGCCCCTGGTGGTTTTATACATCTCTGTAAGGTCACCCCTCAGTCTCCTACACTCCAAGGAATAAAGTCCCAACCTGTCCAACCTCTCTCCATAACTCAGTCCTCATAAATTTATCCTCGTAAATCTCCTCTGCACCCTCTTCAGCTCAACGGCATCTTTCCTGCAGTAGGGTGACCAGAGCTGAACACAATACTCCAAGTGCGATCTCACCAACGTCTTGTACAACTGTAACATAACGTCCCAACTCCTGTACTCAGTGCCCTGACTGATGAAGGGCAGCGTGGCAAACGTCTTCTTCACTGCCCTGTCTACCCGTGACTCCACTTTCAGGGAACCATGTCCCCGTACCCCCGGGTCCCTCTGATCTACAACACTCCCCAGGGTCCCTGTCTAACTGTGACTCTACTTTCAAGGAACCATGTCCCTGTACCCCTGGGTCACTCTGTTCTACAACACTCCCCAGGGTCCCTGTCTACCTGTGACTCCACTCCCTGTTCTGAGGACACCCCCTCTCTCTGCTCCCTGTACTGAGGTCACCCCCTCTCTCTGCTCCCTGTACTGAGGTCACCCCCTCTCTCTGCTCCCTGTACTGAGGTCACCCCCTCTCTCAGTACTGAGGACACCCCCTCTCTGTGCTCCCGGTACTGAGGTCACCCCCTCTCTCAGTACTGAGGACACCCCCTCTCTCTGCTCCCTGTACTGAGGACACCCCCTCTCCCTGTACTGAGGTCACCCCCTCTCCCTTTACTGAGGACACCCCCTCTCCCTGCTCTCTGTACTGAGGACACCCCCTCTCTCTGCTCCCTGTACTGAGGACACCCCCTCTCTCTGCTCCCTGTTCTGAGGACACCCCCTCTCTCTGCTCCCTGTACTGAGGACACCCCCTCTCTCTGCTCCCTGTACTGAGGTCACCCCCTCTCTCTGCTCCCTGTACTGAGGTCACCCCCTCTCTCTGCTCCTGCCTGCAGGCCTTCCTGTCATCCGACAGCAGAGAGCCTGGCTGCCTGGGAGACCCAAAGAGCACGGAGACGAGGAAATTCCAGACTCTGGAGGAGGAACTGACACAGGCTATCCGGAGCGCAGAGGTAGGGCTGGGGGTGTTGATAGTCTGTGTATGGCAGTAGGGGGAAGAGTGGGAAAGAGAGAGAGAGAGGAAACGGGGATGAGAGGGAGAGGGAGAGTGGAACGGGGAGGGGGAGAGGGAGAATGGAATGGGGAGAGGGTTGAGGGAGAGATGGGGAGGGAGGGGGATAGGGAGAGTGGGGAGCGGAGGGGTGGGGGAAAGACGAAGAGGAAAGAGGAGAATGAGAGAGGGAGGGAGGTAGGGGAGAGAAGTAAGATGGGAGAGAGGACAGAGGGGGGGAACTGAGATGGAGAGAAATAGACAGAGCCAGATCAGAGAGGGAGAGAAGGTCAGTGAGATGGGAGGGAGAGGGAGAGAAGGTCAGTGAGATGGGAGGGAGAATGAGTGAGATGGGAGAAAGAGAGAGGGGTGTGAGATACGATAGAGTGAGAGAGATGGAGTGAGATGGGAGAGAGTGAGAGAAGGCCAGTGTGATGGAAGAGAGGGGGGAGTGTGATGGAAGAGAGGGGGGAGTGAGATGGGAGAGAGAGGGTGAGTGAGATGGGAGAGAGAGGGATGAGTGAGATGGGAGAGAGGGAGAGAAGGTCAGTGTGATGGAAGAGAGGGGGAGTGAGATGGGAGAAAAAGAGGGGGAGGAAGATAGGAGATAGAGTGGGGAATGAAATGGGATAGAGCGAGTGCGAGTGAGATGAGAGAGAGGCGGAGAGAGAGATTGGAAGTGAGATGGACGAGAGCGTGAGGGCCTGAGATGGGAGAGAGAGGGAGTGAGAGGGGGGTAGTTAAATGGGAAAGAGAGAAAGAGGGGAGATTGGAGAGAGAAAGATTGGAAAGAGGAAGAGAGAAGTGGGAGTGAGATGAGATATCACTCATGGGGGGCTGGGGATATTATCTGAGAGAGAGAAAGAGAGAGAAAGTGAGGTGGAAGAGAGAGGGGAGTAAGATGGGAGGAAGAGAGAGCTAGGAGATGGGAGAGAGAGGTTGGCAGTGAGATGGGAGCTTAATGTAAAGGAACACTGAGGAGACAGTGATGATAATATGATTGAATTCATACTGCAATTTGAGAGGGAGAAGCATAACTCACATGTGTCAGTATGACAATGGAATAAAGGGAATTACAGAGGCATGAGAGAGGAGCTTGCCCAGGTGGATTGGAGGAGGATACTGGCGGGGATGACGGCAGAACAGAGATGGCTGAAGTTTCTGGGAATAGTTCACAAGGCGCAGGATAGATATGTCCCTCAGAAGAAGTTGTTCTCAAATGGCAGTGGTAGGTAACCGTGGCAGACATGGGAATTTAAGGACTGTGTCAAAGCCAAGGAAAGGGAATATAAGGTAGCAAAAGTGAGTGGGAAGTTGGATGATTGGGAAGCTTTTAAAATCCAACAAACGGCAACTAAAAAAGCTGTAAGAAGGGAAAAGATGAGATATGAGGGCAAACTAGCCAGTAATGTAAAGCAGGATACTAATTAAAGGTCTTAAGGTGGATATGTCATCTAGACAAGATGGACTACATCCCAGAGTCTTGAGAGAGGTTGCTCAACAAATAATGGATGCATTAGTCATGATCTTTCAAGAGTTACTTGATTCTGGCATGGTCCCGGAAGACTGGAAGATTGCAAATGTCACTCCACACCTTAAGAAGGGCAGAAGGGAAAAAAAAGAAAATTATAGGCCAGTTAGTCTAACCTCTGTTGGAAAAGTATTGAAGTCTATTATTAAGGATGAGGTTTCGGGGTACTTGGAGGCTAATGATAAAGTAAGTCAAAGTCAGCATGGTTTCTGTAAAGGGAAATCTTGCCTGACAAATCTGTGAGAGTTCTTCAAGGGAGTAACAAGCAGGGTGGACAAAGGAGAGGCAGTGGATGTTATTTACTTGGATTTTCGGAAGGCATTTGATAAGGTGCCAGACATGAGGCTGTTTAACAAGATAAAATCCCATGGCGATACAGGAAAGATACCGGCACGGATAGAGGAATGGCTGACAGGCAGGAGGCAGTGAATGGGAATAGACAATAGACAATAGGAGCAGGAGTAGGCCATTCAGCCCTTCGAGCCAGCACCGCCATTCACTGTGATCATGGCTGATCATCCACAATCAGTATCCAGTTCCTGCCTTATCCCCATAACCTTTGATTCCGCTATCTTTAAGAGCTCTATCCATCTCTTTCTTGAAAGCATCCAGAGACTTGGCCTCCACAGCCTTCTGGGGCAGAGCATTCCAAATATCCACCATTCTCTGGGTGAAAAAGTTTTTCCTCAACTCCGTTCTAAATGGCCTACCCCTTATTCTTAAACTGTGGCCTCTCATCAGCGGGAACATGCTTCCTGCCTCCAGCGTGTCCAATCCCTTAATCTTACATGTTCCAATCAGATCCCCTCTCATCCTTCTAAATTCCAGTGTATACAAGCCCAGTCGCTCCAATCTTTCAACATATGAGAGTCCCGCCATCCCGGGAATTAACCTTGTGAACCTACGCTGCACTCCCTCAATAGCAAGAATGTCCTTCCTCAAATTTGGAGACCAAAACTGCACACAATACTCCAGGTGTGGTCTCACCAGGGCCCTGTACAGCGGCAGAAGGACCTCTTTGCTCCTATACTCAACTCCCCTTGTTATGAAGGCCAGCATGCCATTAGCTTTCTTCACTGCCTGCTGTACTTGCATGCTTGCTTTCAGTGACTGATGTACAAGAACACCTAGATCTCGTTGTGCTTCCCCTTTTCCTAACTTGACTCCATTTAGATAATAATCTGCCTTCCTGCTCTTACCACCAAAGTGGATAACCTCACATTAAACTGCATCTGCCATGCATCTGCCCACTCACCCAGCCCGTCCAAGTCACCCTGCATTCTCGTAATATCCTCCTCACATTTCACACTGCCCCCAGCTTTGTGTCATCGGCAAATTTGCTAATGTTACTTTTAATCTCTTCATCTAAATCATTATTATATATTGTAAACAGCTGCGGTCCCAGCACTGAACCCTGCGGTACCCCACTGGTCACCGCCTGAATAAAAGGGAACTTTTCTGGTTGGCTGCCAGTGACTAGTGGTGTTCCTCAGGGGTCAGATTGGGACCGTTACTTTTCACATTGTAGGTCAATGATTTGGATAATGGAATTGATGGCTTTGTGGCAGAGATAGTGAATGATATGAAGATAGGTGGAGGGGTAGGTCGTGCTGAGGAAGCAATGTGATTGCAGCGGGACTTAGACAAATTGGAAGAATGGGCAAAAAAATGTCAGATGAATACAGTGTTGGGAAAAGTATGATAATGCATTTTGGTAAAAGGAACAATAGTGCAGACTATTATCTAAATGGGGAGAAGGTTTAAACATCAGAGGTGCAGAGAGACTTAGGAGTCCTCGTGCAAGACTTCCAGAAGGTTCAGTTACAAGTAAAGTCTGGTAAAGAAGGCAAATGCAATGTTGGCTTTATTTCAAGGGGAATAGAATATAAAAGCAAGGAAATAATACTGAGTCTAGTCAGGCCACGCTTGGAGTATTGTCAACAGTTTTGGGCCCCATATCTCAGAAAGGATGTGTTGTCATTGGAGAGAGTCCAGAGGAGGTTCACGAGGATGATTCTGTGAATGAAGGGATTAACATATGAGGAGCATTTGCCAACTTTACATAAGAACATCAGAAATAGGAGCAGGAGTCGGCCATCTGGCCCGTCGAGCCTGTTCCACCATTCAATAAGATCATGGCTGATACGCCCATGGACTCGTCTCCACCTACCTGCCTTTTCCCCATAACCCTTAATTCCCCTACTATGCAAAAATCTGTCCAACCTCATCATAAATATATTTACTGATGTAGCCTCCACTGCTTCATTGGGCAGAGAATTCCACAGATTCACCACTCTTTAGGAAAAGCAGTTCCTCCACATCTCCGTCCTAAATCTACTCCCCCCGAATCCTGAGGCTATGTCTCTTGGTTCTAGTCTCACCTACCAGTGGAAACAACTTTGCTGCCTCTATCTTACTATCCCTTTCATAATTTTATATGTTTCTAAAGATTTGGGCCTGTATTCACTGGAATTGAGAAGAATGTGGGGATCTCTTTTGAGACCTACTGAATATTGAAAGGACTAGATAGGATGGATGTGGAGAGGATGTTCTCTATGGTGGGGGTATCCAGAACGAGAGGGCACAGACACAAAAATGAGGGGCGACCTTTTAGAACAGAAATAGGGAGAAATTCTTTTAGCCAGAGAGTAGTAAACCCGTGGAACGCTCTGCCACAGACTGCAGTGGAGGCCAGTTCCATGGGTATATTTAAGGCACAAGTTCATAATTTCCTGATTGATCAGGACATCAAAGGATATGGCGAGGAAGCAGGTATATTGGGGTTCAGCTACGATGGAATGGCAGAGCAGACTCGATGGGCTGAATGGCCTAATTCTGCTCCTGTGCCTTCTGGTCTTGTGGAGAGATTGGGGGGGGGAAAGAGTGAGATGGGAGAGAAAGGGAGAGGAATTGAAATGGGAGAGGGGGGGAGTGAGATGGGAGAGGGGGTTGAGTGAGGGGGGAGAGAGATGGGGAATGATATGGGTGAGAGTGGGAGTGAGATGGGAGAAAGAGATGGGGGGGTGAGATGGGAGTGAGAGGGGGTGAGATGGGAGAGCATGAAGAGAGGATTGAGATGGAAGGAGAAGGGGAGGGTGATGGATGGATGAAGGGAGGGTGGGAGAAATGATAAGAGTGGCTTATCATGATAAGAGTAACGTAAGAGTAACTCTTAAATGATAAGAGTATCTCATGTGGATAGGGTGGTGAAGAAAGCTTTTGGAATGCTGGTCTTTATTAATCAGAGCATTGAGTATAGGAGTTGGGATGTTAGGCTGAATTTGTATAAGGCATTGGTGAGGCCTAATTTGGAGTATTGTGTACAGTTCTGGTCACCGAACTATAGGAAAGGTGTCAATAAAATTGAGAGAGTACAGAGGAGGTTTACTAAAATGTTGCCTGGGTTTCATCTCCTAAGTTACAGAGAAAGGTTGAACAAGTTGGGTCTTTATTCTTTGGAGTGTAGAAGGTTGAGGGGGGACTTGATAGAGGTATTTAAAATTATGAGGGGGATTGATAGAGTTGACGCGGATAGACTTTTTCCATTGAGAGTGGGGGAGATTCAAACAAGAGAGCATGAGTTGAGAGTTAAAGAGCAAAAGTTTAGGGGTAACATGAGGGGGAACTTCTTTACTCAGAGAGTGGTAGCTGTGTGGAACGAGCTTCCAGCAGAAGTTGTTGAGGCAGGTTCGATGTTGTCATTTAAAGTTAAATTGGATAGATATATGGACAGGAAGGGAATGGAGGGTTATGGGCTGAGTGCAGGTCGGTGGGACTAGGTGAGAGTGAGAGTTCAGCACGGACTAGAAGGGCCGAGATGGCCTGTTTCCGTGCTGTAATTGTTATATGGTTACATGATTATATGGCTGACTGGTGGTGGTGAGGGGGACAAGTGGAGAGTATGGGAGGAGTGGGGAGAACAAGAGAGTGGTGAGGAGCTAGAGAGAGAGAAGTTTTGAGAGACTGAGATGAGCGAGGGGAGAATTGGCAATTGTAGGATGTGAGGTGGTGAGCGAAATGGGTGGGGGCAGAGTGTAGGGTCTTTGCACAAAGCGAAGAATCACGCGGCAGGGAAATGGGAAGAGAGTGGGACATCCCAGGGGATGTGGTCAAGCCCCACTAACAAACGTTCAAGTGCTAACGGTGATCCTGCTTCTCCCCACAGCTCTCCCAAAGCCCGTCCATCGAGGAGATTCTTAACGAGCCACTCAGCACTACCGGTGTGTAGTCATTTGGGCAAAGTGTGGGGAGAGTGTCTGGGAGGGGATTCAGTGGGTGGGGATAGTGTCTGGGAGGGGATTCAGTGGGTGGAGAGAGTCAGTGATGGGGAAGAGTGTCTGGGAGGGGATTCAGTTGGTGGGGAGAGTGTCTGGGAGGGGATTCAGTGGGTGGGGAGAGTCAGTGATGGGGAAGAGTGTCTGGGAGGGGATTCAGTGGGTGGGGAGAGTGTCTGGGAGGGGATTCAGTGGGTGGGGAGAGTCAGTGATGGGGAAGAGTGTCTGGGAGGGGATTCAGTGGGTGGGGAGAGTGGGAGGAGATTCAGTGGGTGGGTGGGGAGAGTGAGTGACTGGGAGGGGATTCAGTGGGTGGGGAGAGTGTCTGGGAGGGGATTCAGTGGGTGGGGAGAGTCAGTGATGGGGAAGAGTGTCTGGGAGGGGATTCAGTGGGTGGGGAGAGTCAGTGATGGGGAAGAGTGTCTGGGAGGGGATTCAGTGGGTGGGGAGAGTGTCTGGGAGGGGATTCAGTGGGTGGGGAGAGTCAGTGATGGGGAAGAGTGTCTGTGGCCTGTGGGAGGAGATTCTATTGGTGGGGAGAGTCAGTGACTGGGGAGGATGTAGAGAGTTGGTGATGGGGAGAGTGTCAGTCAGCTGTCTGGGGAGACATGGTGATGGAGGAGAAAGTCTGTGGCCTCTGGGAGGGTTTCAGTGCCTGAGGAGAAGGTCAATAATGGGGGAGAGTGTCTGTATGCTCTGGGAGGAGATTCAGTTGGTGGGGAGAATCAGTGTTGAGGGAGGGTGTCCATGGACTTTGAATGGGGAGAGTCGGTGATGGGGGAGAGTCTGTGGGCTGTGGGAGGGAATTCAGCGGATGGATCACAGTGGAATAAAGGGAATTACGGAGGCATGAGAGAGGAACTTGCCCAGGTGGGTCAGAGGTGGGTACTAGCAGGCATGACAGCTGAGCAGAGATGGCTGAAGTTTCTGGGACAAGTTCACAAGGGGCAGAATAGATCTGTCCCACGGAGGAAGCTGTTCTCAAATGGCAGGGGTAGGCAGCTCTGGCTAACAAGGGAAGTTAAGGACTGTATAAAAGCCAAGCAAAGGACACATAAGGCAGCAAAAGTGCGTGGGAAGTTGGATGATTGGGAAGCTTTTAAAATCCAACAAAAGGCAACTAAAAAAGCTATAAAAAGGGAAAAGATGAAATATGAGGGCAAACTAGCAGGATACCAGAAGTTTTTTTTTCAGGTTATATGAAGAGTAAAAGGAGGTGAGAGTTGATATTGAACCACTGGAAAATGATGCTGGTGAGGTAGTGATGGGGACAAAGAAATGGCAAATGAACTTAATGGGTACTTTGCATCTGTCTTCACCGTGGCAGAGACTAGTAGTATGCCAAGGCCAAAAAAAAGGAAATTATATGCCAGTTAGCCAAACCTCAGTGGTTGGGAAAGTGTTGGAGTCCATTATTAAGGAGCGAATGATAAAATATATCAAAAGTCAGCATGGTTTCTGTGTAGGGAAATCTTGCCTGACAAATCTATTAGAGTTCTTCGAGGAAGTAATAAGCAGGGTGGACAAAGGAGAGGCAGTGGATGTCATTGACTTGAATTTTCAGAAGGCATTTGATACGGTGCCATGCATGAGGCTGCTAAACTAGATAAAATGCTATGGTGTTACAGGAAAGATACTGGCATGGAGAGCGGAATGGCTGGCAGGCAGGAGGCAGCAAGTGGGAATAAAAGGGGCCTTTTCTGGTTGTCTACCAGTGACTAGTGGTGTTCCTCGGGGTCAGTATTGGGACCGCTGCTTTTCACATTGTTTGTCATTGATTTGGATAATGGAATTGATGGCTTTGTGACAAAGATAGGTGGAGGGGTAGGTAGTGCTGAGGAAGCAATGTGATGGCAGCAAGACAGAGAAATTGGATGAATAGACAAGAAAGGGGCAGATGGAATACAGTGTTGGGAAATGTATGATAATGCATTTTTGGTAAAAGAAACAAAAGTGTGGACTATTGTCTAAATGGTGAGAAAATTCAAACATCAGAGGTGCAGAGAGACTCGGGAGACCTTGTACACGACTCCCAGATGGTTAATTTACAGGTTGAGTCTGTGGTAAAGAAGGCAAATTCAATGTTGGCATTTATTTCAAGGGGAAAAGGATATAAAAGCAAGGAGATAATGTAGAGCCTTCATAAGACACTCCCAGGCTGCACTGGGAGTATTGTCACCAGTTTTGGGCCCCATATCTCAGAAAGGATAGTCACAGCCATACTTTATTGATCCCGGGGGAAATTGGTTTTCGTTACAGTTGCACCATAAATAGTTAAATAGTAATATGTAAATTATGCCAGTAAATTATGAAATAAGTCCAGGACCAGCCTATTGGCTCAGGGTGTCTGACCCTCCAAGGGAGGAGTTGTAAAGTTTGATGGCCACAGGCAGGAATGACTTCCTATGACGCTCTGTGCTACGTTTCAGTGGAATAAGTCTCTGGTTGAATGTACTCCTGTGCCCACCCAGTACATTATGTAGTGGATGGGAGACATTGTCCAAGATGGCATGCAACTTAGACAGCATCCTCTTTTCAGACACCACCGTGAGAGAGTCCAGTTCCATCCCCACAACATCACTGGCCTTACGAATGAGTTTGTTGATTCTGTTAACAGCAGGAATTCTGCACATGCTGGAAATTCAAACAACACACATCAAAGTTGCTGGTGAACGCAGCTAGCCAGGCAGCATCTCTAGGAAGAGGTACAGTGGACGTTTCAGGCCGAGACCTTTCATCAGGATTAACTGAAGGAAGAGCTAGTAAGAGATTTGAAAGTGGGAGGGGGAGGGGAAGATCCAAAATGATAGGAGAAGACAGGAGGGGGAGGGATGGAGCCAAGAGCTGGACAGGTGATTGGCAAAGGGGATATGAGAGGATCATGGGACAGGAGGTCCGGGAAGAAAGACAAGGGGGGGGAACCCAGAGGATGGGCAAGGGGTCCTTTTTCTCCCTCTGTCCCTCTGACTATACCCCTTGTCCATCCTCTGGGTTCCCCCCCTCTTGTCTTTCTCCCCGGACCTCCTGTCCCATGATCCTCTCATATCCCTTTTACCTATCTCCTGTCCAGCTCTTGGCTCCATCCCTCCCCCTCCTGTCTTCTCCTGTCATTTTGGAACTTCCCCTCCCCCTCCCACTTTCAAATCTCTTACTAACTCTTCCTTCAGTTAGTTGACGAAGGGTCTCGGCCTGAAACGTCGACCGTACCTCTTCCTAGAGATGCTGCCTGGCCTGCTGCGTTCACCAGCAACTTTGATGTGTGTTGCTTGTTGACTCTGTTGGTGTCTGCTACCCTCAGCCCGCTGCCCCAGCACACAACAGCAAACATGAGAGCACTGGCCACCACAGACTCGTAGAACATCCTCAGCATCGTCCGGCAGATGTTAAAGGACCTCAGTCTCCTCAGGAAATAGAGACGGCTCTGACCCTTCTTGTAGACAGCCTCAGTGTTCTTAGACCAGTCCAGTTTATTGTCAATTCGTATCCCCAGGTATTTGTAATCCTCCAGCATGTGTTGTGATTGGAGAGAGTTCAGAGGAGGTTCACAAGGATGATTCTGGGAATGAAGGGGTTAACATATGAGGTGCATTTGGAAGCTTTGGATCTGTTCTCACTAGAATTCGGAAGAATGCATGGAGATCTCATTGAAACCTACTGAATATTGAAAGGACTAGATAGGGAGGATGTGGAGAGGATGTTTCCTATGGTGGGGGTGTCCAGAACTAGAGGGTGCAGCCTCAAAATTGAGAGGCGGTGCTTTAGAACAAAGGTAAGTAGGAATTTTTTAGCCAGAGAGTAGTGAATCTGTGGAATGCTCTGCCACACACTGTGGTGGCCAAATCCATGGGTATATTTAAAGCAGAAGTTGATCGTTTCCTGATCGGTCAGGGTATCAAGGCATATGGCGAGAAGGCAGGTGTATGGGGTTGAGCGGGATCCAGGATCAACCATGATGGAATGGTGGAGTAGACTCGATGGGACGAATGGCCTAATTGTCAGAGATGGGGGAGAGAGTCCGTGGGATGTGGGTGGGGATTCAGTCCATGACAGGGGAGTGTCTGGGAATTAAGTGGGGATTCAGTCTGTGGGGAAAGTCAGTGACAGGGGAGTGTCTGTGTGGATGTGGGGTTCAGTCTGTGAGGAGAGTCAGTGACAGGGGAGTGTCTGGGATGTGGGGTTCAGTCTGTGGGGAGAGTCAGTGACAGGGGAGTGTCTGTAGGATGTGGGGTTCA
Organism: Mobula birostris; assembly: GCF_030028105.1. Classification (NCBI taxonomy): domain Eukaryota; kingdom Metazoa; phylum Chordata; class Chondrichthyes; order Myliobatiformes; family Myliobatidae; genus Mobula; species Mobula birostris. The sequence continues at coordinate 29,438 of NW_027274114.1, forward strand.
GTCTGTGGGGAGAGTCAGTGACAGGGGAGTAAGTGTCTGTGGGATGTGGGGTTCAGTCTGTGGGGAGAGTCAGTGACAGGGGAGTGTCTGTGGGATGTGTGGATTCAGTCTGTGGGGAGAGTCAGTGATGGGAGTGTCTGTGGGATGTGGGGAGAGTCGGTGATAGAGGAGTGTCCATTGCCTGTGGGAAGGGAGAGAGTCGGGAACAAGGGTTTCCATGGGTTGTGGGAAGGGCTGAGAGACAAAGTGGGTGTGACGTCTTGCTCCTGTAACTGACGGAATCTTCCTTTTCCTCAGGTCCCTGTGCAAGGCTGGGGCCCGACCCCCCTCTCTCTCCTGGAGCAACCAGGCTCACTCCCATCATTACTGAGGACGAGGGGTCATCTCTTCTGCTCTCACCACCCTCCCTGGATCTCCTCCCTGAACTGTCCCACTGTCGACCCTTCGAGCCCCTCTCCCCTCCATCTTCTCCTGGGCCCTGCCGCCCGACGGCCAGCCCACCCCACTCCCCCCTCACCCTCGATCCGGCTGACTGGGTGGATGCCTCACCCAGCACCACTTGCCCATCTTTGGCTAGTGTTTTCTGTGCCGATATGCTCGAGCCCCCCGAGCTCGGCATTAACCGGATGGTGGACTTACTGGTGGACCAGTGGTGAGAGGGGCGAGGGGAAGAACGAGTGAGGGACCACCTCCCCTCCCTCCCTCCACTCCTCAAAGGACATGGGGAGAAGGGACCCCAGGGGACCGAGATCACAACCATCTGCTGCCCCTCCCTTCCGCATCTTGAGGAACCGGGAACAGGCTGAGGTTGAGAGATAGGAATGGTGGTGGGAAGAGTGTGTGAGAGTGAGAGAGACCTACGAACACACTCTCCTTCCTCCCCTCCCTTTCTCCCTCCCTCTACTCTGCAGGAGGCAAGGGTAACAGAGTGCAGTGGAGAGGAAACGCTGTCCCTTCCCCTCAAGGAATGAAGAAGAGAGATAGAGAGAAAAAAAGCACTGTCTCCTTCCCTCCCTCCCCTCCTTGAGGGAAAGCAGGACCCCAGGGTGAGTGGGAGCAGCACTCTCCACCTCTCCCTACCCCAGAACCCAATCCACAACACGTCTGAAGTTCATGGGCAGATGCAAATCCTGGAACTGCACCCCCACCCATCTGCTCACACGCGCACGTTGCCTTCGTGTCTCCTTCGTCACGAGCACCCTCCCCGGTCTTCCCCAGCACACTCCTGGGAAAACAGAGCAAGGAGGGGAGGGGAACTCTTCACCTCAGGAAGATGGGGATTGGGAGGGACAGAATCCAGACTGATGCACGTTCGAGTCCAGATCCCCCCATCCCAATAACTGCCCCACAAGTCCTGTCCCTCAAGTCCCCAACTTTCTGAGGGCCCCCGGCCTCTTTCGCCTCCAGCTCCCCACCTCCCTTCTTCGCCCCCACCCCCCAACTCGTGGTCAACACTTGGGTGAACCTCAATAAAGTATGGATGTAATTACGAGATGTTGGTGAGGAAGCACTTGGAGTTTTGTGTCCAGTTCTGGTCTCCTCGTTGAGGGGCGGTGACATCTCCCATGTGAGGGATTGTGTTTCGGGAAGACAGTCCGGGGCTGGAATTCCAGTGACCGGCAGGGACCCTGGGGAGTGTTCTAGATCAGAGGGACCCTGGGGAGTGTTGTAGCACAGCCGGTCCCAGGGTTACAAGGACATGGTTCCCTGAAAGTGGAGTCACAGGTAGACAGGGCGGTGAAGAAGGCGATTGACACACTGGCCTTCATCAGTCAGGGCACTGAGTACAGGAGTTGGGACGTTATGGTACAGTTTTACAAGACGTTGGAGAGGCCGCACTTGGGTATTGTGTTCAGCTCTGGTCACCCTGCCGTACGTAAGATGCCATTGAGCTGGAGAGAGTGCAGAGGAGATTTACGAGGATGTTTCCGGGGCTCAGGGACTGAGTTACGGAGAGAGGTTGGACAGGTTGGGACTTTATTCCTCGGAGTGTAGGAGATTGAGAGGTGACCTTACAGAGGTGTATAAAACCACCAGGGGCACAGATAGGGTGAATGTGCACAGTGTTTTCCCCAGGGCTGGGCAATCAAGAACCAGAGGGCACAGGTTTAAGGTGAGAGGGGAGAGAGATTTAATAGGGACCTAAGGGGCAACTTTTTCACCCAGAGGGTGATCTGTCTGTGGAACAAGTGCCAGGGCAAGTGGTTGGGACAGGTACATTAAAAATGCACTGAACAGGTACGTGAACAGGAAAGGTTATGGGGCAAACGTGGCCGATGGGACTGGTTCAGATGGGAATCTAAACGACTTGTTACTTTGTTGGGTGACTCTCTGACAGAGAGTGCAACTCATCTCTCTAATACCCAAGCCAAGGCAGCAGAGACACACGTCCTTCTCCCTCGCTGAAGCTCTCTCCCCCTCTTCTCCCTCTCCCAGCCCTCCGCCCACGATGCAGGGGAAGTAGAGCTGGCTGATTCTTGAGCTTTCAACAAGACAGTTTATTTGGAGTGGTTTTGGGGGGGGTCATACCGTGGCCAGGCTCGTTCAGAGTGGGTGGGCGGTTCAGGGTCTCATTCGGTGTGGGTGGGTGGTTCAGGGTCTCGTTCGGCGTGGGTGGTGGTTCAAGGTCTTGTTCGGTGTGGATGGGTGGTTCAGGGTCTCATTCGGTGTGGGTGGTGGTTCAAGGTCTTGTTCGGCGTGGGTGGGCGGTTCAGGGTCTTGTTGGGTGTGGGTGGGCGGTTCAGGGTCTCATTGGATGTGGGTGGGCGGTTCAGGGTCTCGGGCGTGGGTGGGCGGTTCAGGGTCTCGTTCAGGGTGGGTGGTGATTCAGGGTCTCGTTGGGCGTGGGTGGGTGGTTCAGGATCTTGTTGGGCGTGGGTGGTGGTTTAGGGTCTCATTGGGCGTGGGCAGTAGTTCAGGGGCTCGGACAGTGACCAGGCTGCCTCAGAACCCCCCCCCCACCCCCCCCCCGGCCACCTCCTCCGAACTGAGGACATCACTTCAATAGTTCCATCCACTCCCTGGACCGATCCACACCTGGCCTCTTCTGGCACCCCACAGTGGAGTAACTGAGGGCAACAAGGGAGTGGTGAGAGGGCAGGAAGACGAGGGAGAGGGTGTACGGGGAAGGTGAGGGAGGAGAGATGGGGGGAGGAGAGATGGGGAGAGGAGAGGAAGGGAGGAGGAGAGAGAAAGGATGAGTGAGAAAGCAGCTGTTAACACAAACGCTGATCTATCAGAATCCCCTCTACCCGGGATCCTCCCTCACACGAACACACAGGTACAGATGTGTATACACACACACACACACACACACACAGACGCAGACACACTCCCTCCCTCACCAGAGGAGGCCTCCCAGGGCAAGCACGGAGATACTCAGCACCACAATGGCGAGGATGGAGCCCAGGTTCAGGGCCGACAGCCGCTCACTCTGCAGAGGGGCCCTGGTGGTCGCGGGCAGGAGCTCTGTGCCCAGGGAAGGACGAGTGAAGGTGGGTTCTGTCGCCTCTGGAATCGGGTCACCAACTGAAGGTAGGAGGGAGCAGAGTGACTCCTTACATCCAAAATCCCATCTTCCTCCTTCCCTCCGTCCTTGGCTTCTTGCTCCTCTGCAGCACATCCCCTCACCCCCTCCCTATCTCTGTAACCCAAACCCTCCATCCTCCCTCACCCCCTCCCTATCTCTGTAACCCAAACCCTCCATCCTCCCCCCTCACCCCCTCCCTATCTCTGTAACCCAAACCCTCCATCCTCCCTCACCCTCTCCCTATCTCTGTAACCCTGACACTCCATCCTCCCTCACCCCCTCCCTATCTCGGTAACTCAAACCCTCCATCCTCCCTCACCGCCTCCCTATCTCTGTAACCCAAACCCTCCATCCTCCCTCACCCCCTCCCTATCTCTGTAACCTAAACCCTCCATCCTCCCTCACCCCCTCCCTATCTCTGTAACCCAAACCCTCCATCCTCCCTCACCCCTTCCCTATCTCTGTAACCAAAACCCTCCATCCTCCCTCACCCCCTCCCTATCTCTGTAACCCCGACCCTCCATCTTCCCTCACCCCCTCCCTATCTCTGTAACCTAAACCCGCCATCCTCCTCCCTCACCCCCTCCCTATCTCTGTAACCTAAACCCGCCATCCTCCTCCCTCACCCCTCCCTATCTCTGTAACCCCGACCCTCCATCCTCCCTCACCCCTTCCTAGCTCTGTAACCCAAACCCTCCATCCTCCCTCACCCCCTCCATCCTCCCTCACCCCCTCCCTATCTCTATAACCCAAACCCTCCATCCTTCTCCCTCACACCCTCCCTATCTCTGTAACCCAAACCCTCCATCCTCCCTCACCCCCTCCCTATCTCTGTAACCCTAACCCTCCATCCTCCCTCACCCCTCCATCCTCCCTCACCCCCGCCCTATCTCTGTAACCCCAACCCTCCATCCTCCTCCCTCACCCCTCCCTATCTCTGTAATCCCGACCCTCCATCCTCCCTCACCCCCTCCCTATCTCTGTAACAGCGACCCTCCATCCTCCTCCCTCAACCCCTCCCTATCTCTGTAACCCCGACCCTCCATCCTCTTCCCTCACCCCCTCCCTATCTCTGTAATCCCTACACTCCCTGTCCTCCTGTTCAAACCCCTCCCTCGCTCCCTCCCTATCTTTGTTGCCCCTACACTCCCCACCCACCTGCTCAAACCCCTCCCTCACCCCCTCAACACCCACCATGGACATCATAGAGGGTCCTGGCGATATTCTTTCCCTCATTCCCCATCACCACACAATGGTATGTTTTCTCGTGCTCTTTTTGAACTCTGAGGAACTCCAGACTTGATTCCTGCGTCTCCACCATCGTTTCAAAATGCCAGTGACTGCGGGTTCCCTGTTCAAAGCAGACAACCTCAGGGTTCGTTTTGACAACACACAGAGTAATTCACTTGTACAGACGTCCTGCTGACTGGTTCCGTCACAGTCTGGTATGGTCAGGTAGGGTCTGGTACGGTCTGGTAGGGTCAGGTACGGTCCGTCACGGTCTGGTAGGGTCTGGTATGGTCAGGTACGGTCTGGTACGGTCCGTCACAGTCTGGTACGGTCAGGTACGGTCTGGTATGGTCAGGTATGGTCTGGTAGGGTCTGGTACAGTCTGGTATGGTCAGGTATGGTCTGGTAGGGTCAGGTATGGTCTGGTAGGATCTGGTACAGTCAGGTAGGGTCTGGTATGGTCCATCACGGTCTGGTATGGTTAGGTACGGTCTGGTATGGTCAGGTACGGTCTGGTAGGGTCTGGTACGGTCAGGTACAGTCTGGTATGGTCAGGTACGGTCTGGTACGGTCAGGTACAGTCTGGTATGGTCAGGTACGGTCTGGTATGGTCAGGTACGGTCTGGTAGGGTCTGGTACGGTCAGGTACAGTCTGGTATGGTCAGGTACGGTCTGGTACGGTCAGGTACAGTCTGGTATGGTCAGGTACGGTCTGGTATGGTCAGGTACAGTCTGGTAGGGTTTGGTACGGTATGGTAGGGTCTGGTATGGTCAGGTACGGTCTAGTAGGGTCTGGTACAGTCAGATACGGTCTGGTAGGGGCTGGTATGGTCTGGTACGGGCTGGTATGGTCAGGTACAGTCTGGTAGGGTCTGGTACGGTCTGGTACGGTCAGATACGGTCTGGTAGGGGCTGGTATGGTCTGGTACGGGCTGGTATGGTCAGGTACGGTCTGGTACGGTCAGGTACAGTCTGGTATGGTCAGGTACGGTCTGGTATGGTCAGGTACAGTCTGGTAGGGTCTGGTACGGTCAGGTACGGTCTGGTATGGTCAGGTACGGTCTGGTACGGTCAGGTACAGTCTGGTATGGTCAGGTACGGTCTGGTATGGTCAGGTACAGTCTGGTAGGGTTTGGTACGGTATGGTAGGGGCTGGTATGGTCTGGTACAGTCTGGTAGGGTCTGGTATGGTCAGGCGATGCATGTGGAGATCAGTAAGGTATGGCAGACCTGTCCAGCAACACCGTCATCACATTGTGCTCCGATTTAAATGTGCCCGGTCTTTCTGGTAAAACTGGGCACAACAGATACTGACCAGCAAATTCGATTTGTCGATCATCTCTGTGTTTATTTGTGAAAGTTGAATGGGGAGGGATGGAGGGAGAGGAGGTGTGTGGAGGGGGTGGGAATGTGTCGAAGGGAGGGGAAGTGTGTAGATGAGAGTGGAAGGAGGACAGGGGACTGGAGGGGAGTGAAGAAGAGGGGAGGTGAGGGAAGAGGGAATGGGAGTGGAGGGGAAAGGAGAACAGAGGGAATGGGAATGGAGGAGAGATGAGGGAGGGGAAGGAAGGGGAGTGGAGAGGAGACATGAGGGTTGGAGGTGAGAGGAGGGGAATGGATCTGAGGGGAGAGGAAGGGAGGGGAGGGACAGGGAGCGTAGGGAAGCAAAGGGGAGGGGAAGGGAGTGGAGATGAGGGGCGGCAAGTGTATATGAGGGGAGGGGAAAGGCACAGAGTGTAGGGAAGTGGAGTAGATGGTAAGGGAGGGGGGTCTGGAGGATGCCTCCCTACCAGTGGGGCCTTGGCGAAGATGTAGGATTTGAAGTTGGTGGTGAGCTGGTGCCAGGGCTGGAAACAGTCGAGTAACAGCTCATCGTTCTCACCCACCGTCACCTCCATCACTGCCAAGCAAAAACACAGAGCTCCATAAGGCCATTCAGCCCATTCAATCTACTCTTCCATTCCCATGGCTGATTAATTATCTTTCTCAACCCCATTCTGCCTTTGCCCCGTAATCTTCGACACCCTGACTAATCAAAAACCTATCAAACTCTGCTTTAAATATACCCCATGACCTGGCCTCCACAGCCGTCTGTGGTGATGAATTCCACAAATTCACCACCCTCTGGCTAAAGAAATTCCTCCTCATCTCCATTCTAAATGGATATCTCTCTATTCTAGGTTGTGTCTTCTGGCCCACCACAGGAAACATCCACTCTATCAAGGCCTTTCACCATTCAATAGGTTTCAATGAAGGCCCCTTATACTTCTCAATTCCAATGAGTTCAGGCCATCAAATCCTCCCTGTATGACAAGCCTTTTAATCTAGAATCATTTTCGCGAACTTCCTTTGAACCCTGGAGGGCAATGGACATTGTGTATGGGGAATGGAGGGAGATGGACATTGTGTATGTGGAATGGAGGGAGATGGACATTGTGTACGGGGAATGGAGGGAGATGGACATTGTGTACGGGGAACGGAGGGAGATGGACATTGCGTACGGGGAATGGAGGGAGATGGACATTGTGTACGGGGAATGGAGGGAGATGGACATTGTGTATGGGGAATGGAGGGAGATGGACATTGTGTACGGGGAATGGAGGGAGATGGACATTGTGTATGTGGAATGGAGGGAGATGGACATTGTGTACGGGGAATGGAGGGAGATGGACATTGTGTACGGGGAACGGAGGGAGATGGACATTGTGTATGTGGAATGGAGGGAGATGGACATTGTGTATGGGGAATGGAGAGAGATGGACATTGTGTACGGGGAATGGAGGGAGATGGACATTGTGTACAGGGAACGGAGGGAGATGGACATTGTGTATGGGGAACGGAGGGAGATGGACATTGTGTACGGGGAACGGAGGGAGATGGACATTGTGTATGGGGAATGGAGGGAGATGGACATTGTGAACGGGGAATGGAGGGAGATGGACATTGTGTATAGGGAACGGAGGGAGATGGACATTGTGTATGGGGAATGGAGGGAGATGGACATTGTGTACGGGGAACGGAGGGAGATGGACATTGTGTATGGGGAATGGAGGGAGATGGACATTGTGTACGGGGAACGGAGGGAGATGGACATTGTGTATGGGGAATGGAGGGAGATGGACATTGTGTATGGGGAACGGAGGGAGATGGACATTGTGTATGGGGAATGGAGGGAGATGGACATTGTGTATGGGGAATGGAGGGAGATGGACATTGTGTATAGGGAACGGAGGGAGATGGACATTGTGTATGGGGAATGGAGGGAGATGGACATTGTGTATGTGGAATGGAGGGAGATGGACATTGCGTACGGGGAATGGAGGGAGATGGACATTGTGTACGGGGAACGGAGGGAGATGGACATTGTGTACGGGGAATGGAGGGAGATGGACATTGTGTACGGGGAACGGAGGGAGATGGACATTGTGTACGGGGAACGGAGGGAGATGGACATTGTGTATGGGGAATGGAGGGAGATGGACATGGTGTATGGGGAATGGAGAGAGATGGACATGGTGTACGGGGAATGGAGGGAGATGGACATTGTGTACAGGGAACGGAGGGAGATGGACATTGTGTATGGGGAACGGAGGGAGATGGACATTGTGTACGGGGAACGGAGGGAGATGGACATTGTGTATGTGGAATGGAGGGAGATGGACATTGTGTATAGGGAACGGAGGGAGATGGACATTGTGTATGGGGAATGGAGGGAGATGGACATTGTGTACGGGGAACGGAGGGAGATGGACATTGTGTATGGGGAATGGAGGGAGATGGACATTGTGTACGGGGAACGGAGGGAGATGGACATTGTGTATGGGGAATGGAGGGAGATGGACATTGTGTATGGGGAACGGAGGGAGATGGACATTGTGTATGGGGAATGGAGGGAGATGGACATTGTGTATGGGGAATGGAGGGAGATGGACATTGTGTATAGGGAACGGAGGGAGATGGACATTGTGTATGGGGAATGGAGGGAGATGGACATTGTGTATGTGGAATGGAGGGAGATGGACATTGCGTACGGGGAATGGAGGGAGATGGACATTGTGTACGGGGAACGGAGGGAGATGGACATTGTGTACGGGGAATGGAGGGAGATGGACATTGTGTACGGGGAACGGAGGGAGATGGACATTGTGTACGGGGAACGGAGGGAGATGGACATTGTGTAAGGGGAATGGAGGGAGATGGACATGGTGTATGGGGAATGGAGGGAGATGGACATTGTGTACGGGGAACGGAGGGAGATGGACATTGTGTACGGTGAATGGAGGGAGATGGACATTGTGTACGGTGAATGGAGGGAGATGGACATTGTGTATGGGGAATGGAGAGAGATGGACATTGTGTACGGGGAATGGAGGGAGATGGACATTGTGTACGGGGAATGGAGGGAGATGGACATTGTGTACGGGGAATGGAGGGAGATGGACATTGTGTACGGGGAATGGAGGGAGATGGACATTGTGTATGGGGAATGGAGGGAGATGGACATTGTGTACGGGGAACGGAGGGAGAATGATATTGTATATGGGGAATGGAGGGAGATGGGCATTGTGTATGGGGAATGGAGGGAGATGGACATTGTGAACGGGGAATGGAGGGAGATGGACATTGTGTATAGGGAACGGAGGGAGATGGACATTGTGTATGGGGAATGGAGGGAGATGGACATTGTGTATGGGGAATGGAGGGAGATGGACATTGTGTATAGGGAACGGAGGGAGATGGACATTGTGTACGGGGAATGGAGGGAGATGGGCATTGTGTATGGGGAATGGAGGGAGATGGACATTGTGTACGGGGAATGGAGGGAGATGGACATTGTGAGTGTAACGGAAGGGGATGGACATACTAGAAAAAAATGGATCATTCTTATTCTACACTCTGTTCAGAACAACGACGACGGCCTGTGTGGTTCTGGTCTGATGAATGTTTTCTGCCCCCTCCCCAGCTACAGTATATCTAAAGTGGAGATTGACTAATTGCAGGGACATGAGGCAGAGACAGGAGGATCGAGCTGAGAGGGATAATGAATCAGTCATGATGGAATAGTAGAAGAGACTCATGGGCGAATTATGTATTTCTGCTCCCATTTCTTATGCAACTGATATCCCAGACGTGCTCTGACTGGAGTTCTGTATAGTTGCAGTCTGACTCGCTAACTCTTGTACTGAATGGCAGCAGTAACCGTGAAGGAGAACACACACTGCAGGTGTGATGTGATGGAGATTCGACACAGGTCTTCGAGGAACATCTGTCCAGCAGCAGAAACCCATTATTACTAATCTTTCCCTGTCCTTGGAAAGTCAGGGAAACTTGGGACGCACACCAGTATTCAATTGTGTAAATACATGTCTTCATCCATTGGAACAATGAAGGTGCTTTTCTGCACATATACATTCGATCTCTACACAAACAGATTTGCTCTGCGCCTCCCTGATCTGTTTTACCAAGTGTTATCCTTCTAACTCAATTGATCGAGAGAATTCAGATGGTGTCTATCACAAGCAAGCCCACTCTGGAATCTGGAGAGAGAGTGGGACGGAGAGCTGGGGAGAGAGTTTGACAGAGAGCTGGGGAGAGAGTTTGACAGAGAGCTGGGGAGAGAGTGGGACGGAGAGCTGGGGAGAGAGTGGGACGGAGAGCTGGGGAGAGAGTTTGACAGAGAGCTGGGGAGAGAGTTTGACAGAGAGCTGGGGAGAGAGTGGGACGGAGAGCTGGGGAGAGAGTGGGACGCAGAGCTGGGGAGAGGGTGGGACAGAGAGAGCCGGGGAGAGAGTGGGACGGAGAGCTGGGGAGAGGGTGGGACAGAGAGAGCCGGGGAGAGAGTGGGACGGAGAGCTGGGGAGAGAGTGGGACAGAGAGAGCCGGGGAGAGAGTGGGACGGAGAGCTGGGGAGAGAGTGGGACGCAGAGCCGGGGAGAGAGTGGGACGGAGAGCTGGGGAGAGAGTGGGCCCGAGAGCTGGGAAGAGAGGGTGGGACAGAGAGAGCCGGGGAGAGAGTGGGACTGAGAGCCGGGGAGAGAGTGGGACAGAGAGAGCCGGGGAGAGAGTGGGACGGAGAGCTGGGGAGAGAGTGGGACGGAGAGCTGGGGAGAGGGTGGGACAGAGAGAGCCGGGGAGAGAGTGGGACGGAGAGCTGGGGAGAGAGTGGGACGGAGAGCTGGGGAGAGGGTGGGACAGAGAGAGCCGGGGAGACAGTGGGACGGAGAGCTGGGGAGAGAGTGGGCCCGAGAGCTGGGAAGAGAGAGTGGGACAGAGAGAGCTGGGGAGAGGGTGGGACAGAGAGAGCCGGGGAGAGAGTGGGACGGAGAGCTGGGGAGAGGGTGGGACAGAGAGAGCTGGGGAGAGAGTGGGACGCAGAGCCGGGGAGAGAGTGGGACAGAGAGAGCCGGGGAGAGAGTGGGACGGAGAGCTGGGGAGAGAGTGGGACGGAGAGCTGGGGAGAGGGTGGGACAGAGAGAGCCGGGGAGACAGTGGGACGGAGAGCTGGGGAGAGAGTGGGCCCGAGAGCTGGGAAGAGAGGGTGGGACAGAGAGAGCCGGGGAGAGAGTGGGACTGAGAGCCGGGGAGAGAGTGGGACAGAGAGAGCCGGGGAGAGAGTGGGACGGAGAGCCGGGGAGAGAGTGGGACAGAGAGCCGGGGAGAGAGTGGGACGGAGAGCTGGGGAGAGAGTGGGATGCAGAGCTGGGGAGAGAGTGGGACGGAGAGAGCCGGGGAGAGAGTGGGACAGAGAGCTGGGGAGAGAGTGGGACAGAGAGAGCTGGGGAGAGAGTGGGACGGAGAGAGCCGGGGAGAGAGTGGGACAGAGAGCTGGGGAGAGAGTGGGACAGAGAGAGCTGGGGAGAGAGTGGGACGGAGAGCCGGGGAGAGAGTGGGACAGAGAGAGCCGGGGAGAGAGTGGGACGGAGAGCTGGGGAGAGAGTGGGATGCAGAGCTGGGGAGAGAGTGGGACAGAGAGCCGGGGAGAGAGTGGGACAGAGAGAGCTGGGGAGAGAGTGGGACGGAGAGCCGGGGAGAGAGTGGGACAGAGAGAGCTGGGGAGAGAGTGGGACGGAGAGCCGGGGAGAGAGTGGGACAGAGAGAGCCGGGGAGAGAGTGGGACGGAGAGCTGGGGAGAGAGTGGGATGCAGAGCTGGGGAGAGAGTGGGACGGAGAGAGCCGGGGAGAGAGTGGGACAGAGAGAGCCGGGGAGAGAGTGGGACAGAGAGCTGGGGAGAGAGTGGGACAGAGAGAGCTGGGGAGAGAGTGGGACGGAGAGCCGGGGAGAGAGTGGGACAGAGAGAGCCGGGGAGAGAGTGGGACGGAGAGCTGGGGAGAGAGTGGGATGCAGAGCTGGGGAGAGAGTGGGACAGAGAGCTGGGGAGAGAGTGGGACGGAGAGCCGGGGAGAGAGTGGGACAGAGAGAGCTGGGGAGAGAGTGGGACAGAGAGGTCGGGTGGGGTGCTGCGACATATCTGGAGATGATTAATACTGGTGTGGGTCTTCAGGCGACACTCAGCTCTATCATCCACTCCCCTCCGCACGACTCACCTCCACAGTTAATCCGCATGACACAGGCCTCAGTCTTTAGAGAACAGCTGGAGCACTCTACATACTTCAGGGTGAAGTTACCTGGTGGGATGATGGGAGCAAGAGGAGAGTCGGGAGGAATATTCAGTTGTAATTAGGTAAAGAAGAAGCCATTCTCCTCTTCAAAACCCTCCCTCACCCCCTCCCTATCTCTGTTAACCCTACACTCCCCCCTCCTGTTCAAACCCCTCCATCACCCCCTCCCTATCTCTGTAACCCTACACTCCCCCTCCTGTTCAAACCCCTCCCTATCTCTGTAACCCCGACACTCCCCCTCCTGTTCAAACCCCTCCCTCACCCCCTCCTATCTCTGTAACCCTGACACCCCCCTCCTGTTCAAACCCCTCCCTCACCCCCTATCTCTGTAACCCCGACACTCCCCCTCCTGTTCAAACCCCTCCCTATCTCTGTAACCCCGACACTCCCCCTCCTGTTCAAACCCCTCCCTATCTCTGTAACCCCTACACTCCCCCCTCCTGTTCAAACCCCTCCCTCACCCCCTCCCTATCTCTGTAACCCCTGCACTCCCCCCTCTTGTTCAAACCCCTCCCTATCTCTGTAACCCCGACACTCCCCCCTCCTGTTCAAACCCCTCCCTCACCCCCTACCTATCTCTGTAACCCCTACACTCCCCCCTCCTGTTCAAACCCCTCCCTATCTCTGTAACCCCTACACTCCCCCTCCTGTTCAAACCCCTCCCTCACCCCCTCCCTATCTCTGTAACCCCGACACTCCCCCCTCCTGTTCAAACCCCTCCCTCACCCCCTCCCTATCTCTGTAACCCCTACACTCCCCCCTCCTGTTCAAACCCCTCCCTCACCCCCTCCCTATCTCTGTAACCCCTACACTCCCCCCTCCTGTTCAAACCCCTCCCTCACCCCCTCCCTATCTCTGTAACCCCGACACTCCCCCCTCCTGTTCAAACCCCTCCCTCACCCCCTACCTATCTCTGTAACCCCTACACTCCCCCCTCCTGTTCAAACCCCTCCCTATCTCTGTAACCCCGACACTCCCCCCTCCTGTTCAAATCCCTCCCTCACCCCCTCCCTATCTCTGTAACCCCTGCACTCCCCCCTCTTGTTCAAACCCCTCCCTATCTCTGTAACCCCGACACTCCCCCCTCCTGTTCAAACCCCTCCCTCACCCCCTACCTATCTCTGTAACCCCTACACTCCCCCCTCCTGTTCAAACCCCTCCCTATCTCTGTAACCCCTACACTCCCCCTCCTGTTCAAACCCCTCCCTCACCCCCTCCCTATCTCTGTAACCCCGACACTCCCCCCTCCTGTTCAAACCCCTCCCTCACCCCCTCCCTATCTCTGTAACCCCTACACTCCCCCCTCCTGTTCAAACCCCTCCCTCACCCCCTCCCTATCTCTGTAACCCCTACACTCCCCCCTCCTGTTCAAACCCCTCCCTCACCCCCTCCCTATCTCTGTAACCCCGACACTCCCCCCTCCTGTTCAAACCCCTCCCTCACCCCCTACCTATCTCTGTAACCCCTACACTCCCCCCTCCTGTTCAAACCCCTCCCTATCTCTGTAACCCCTACACTCCCCCTCCTGTTCAAACCCCTCCCTCACCCCCTCCCTATCTCTGTAACCCCGACACTCCCCCTCCTGTTCAAACCCCTCCCTATCTCTGTAACCTCTACACTTGCTCCTCCTGTACAAACCCCTCCCTCACCCCCTCCCTATCTCTGTAACCACTGCACTCCCCCCTCTTGTTCAAACCCCTCCCTATCTCTGTAACCCTGACACTCCCCCCTCCTGTTCAAACCCCTCCCTCGCCCCCTCCCTATCTCTGTAACCCCTAAACTCCCCCCTCCTGTTCAAACCCCTCCCTCACCCCCTCCCTATCTCTGTAACCCCTACACTCCCCCCCTCCTGTTCAAACCCCTCCCTCACCCCCTACCTATCTCTGTAACCCCTACACTCCCCCCTCCTGTTCAAACCCCTCCCTATCTCTGTAACCCCGACACTCCCCCCTCCTGTTCAAATCCCTCCCTCACCCCCTCCCTATCTCTGTAACCCCTACACTCCCCCCTCCTGTTCAAACCCCTCCCTAGCTCTGTAACCCCTACATCCTTGTCTTCCCGTTGAATCTCTCGTTAAGAGGGAGGGGGAAGAGTTCAAACAGCCAGAGACTGGGAAACTCACCACAGTGATTGCTGCATTCGACTGTGCGGGTCGAGAGAGGTAGACGAGGGGAGGGAGCGTGGGAGTGTGAGGCAGAAGTAGGGGAGAGGGGCGAGATAGGGGAGAGATGAGGAATGGCGGAAGATGGGGAGAGATAGGGAGCGAACGGTAGAGGGAGGGAAGAGAGGGTGATGGGGAGAGGGAAGAGAGGGGGATAGGGAGAGGGAAGAGAAGGAGGGGCGTGTGGGGGGGGTTAGAGGCAAGACATGTAGAGAGGGGTTAGAGAGAGGAGGATGGGGAGAGAGGGAGAGAGGGAGAGTGGGGGTTGAGATGGGGAGGGAGGGAACGAGAAGGCAGGGGAGTGAGGGGGGCAGGAAGAGAGGGGGCGAGTGAGGGGGAGTGGGAGGGAGTGAGGGGGAGAGCGAGGGAGTGAGGGGGAGAGGGAGGGAGTGAGGAGAGAGGGAAGGAGTGAGGGGGAGAGGGAGTGAGTAGAGAGGGAGGGAGTGAGGGGAGGGAGGGAGTGAGGGGGAGGGGCAGGGGGGAGGGAGTGAGGGGTAGAGGGAGTGAGTAGAGAGGGAGGGAGTGAGGGGAGGGGCAGGGAGGGAGGGGGAGGGGGAGAGGGGGAGGGGAAGAGAGGGGAGGGGAAGGGAGGGAGGGAAGGAATGAGGAGGAGGGGTGAGGCAGTGGGGGGGCAGAGAGGGAGAGAGATGATGAGCTCAGGTAGATTTCACACCACGCGACCCCACCCCGACAGTTGACGGTGAGGCCCATGAAAAAGAACCTGACCGTACCATACTTATGGAAATACGACTGCTCCCTTTTAATTGTCTTCCCTGTCAGATACACAAACCTCTCTATGGCCTTTGAGAGATTATTGCCTGGGGAAAGCAAAAGACATTTCAGATCATTCACTCCCCGTCTCCAGTATCACATTCCAGTCTGTGACCCATTCTCGGAATCTCATATATATATAAACACTCCCCTCCCACTGAACTCCTGGATCAGATCACAGTCTGTGACCCAGTCCCGGAATCTGGTATATATATATATATATAATCCTCCCCCTCCCACCGAACTCCTGGATTAGATCACAGTCTGTGACCCATTCCGGGAAAATATCTGGTGTGTATATATATATAAAACTCCCCCTGAACCTGTAGATTAGACTCCATCCAGAGATGTGTTATTCTGTACATAAGCCCCCTGAACATTTGGATTGGAACCCACTCCCGGGAATCTGTATAAACCCCACAAATTCTCGGATTGACCTCCGACTCTATACTCACCTGCTGAAACCCTGGATTAGACTCCAGCCTGTCATGAGGGGTGACCTGATCGAATGTTGAAAGGCCTTGATAGAGTGGATGTGGGGAGGATGCCTCCTGTGGTGGGGGAGTTAAGACCAGAGGACTGTGGTAAACCATATATATATAGGTTGTAACTGGGTTACCTGTCTGGACACGCCCCTCTGCTGACTCCCCCCTCAGACCCCCAAATAAAGGCGATTGCGCCCTGCTCCTCCCCCTCAGGCAGACATTCAGCATGGAGGTCACGTTTTGCTGCGAATAAAAGCCTTTCAGTATTTACCCTACTTCAGTCTTTTGGGATTATTGAAGGTGCTTCAAGGACACAGCCTCAGAATAGAGGGGCGTCCTTTTAGAACAGAGATGAGGAGGAATTTCTTTAGCCAGAGGGTGGTGAATCTGTGCAATTCATTGCCATAGATGGCTGTGGAGGCCAAGTCTTCCTGTATGTTTAAGGCAGAGGCTGATAGATTCTTGCTTTGTCAGGGCACGAAGGGATACCGGGAGATGGCAGGCGATTGGGGATGAGAGTGAAAATGCATCAGCCAAGATGAAATGGTGAGATAGGCCAAATGGCCTAACGGTCTTACAGTTTAATAAACCGCGCCCCCCCCCCGGAACTTTCGATATCTAAACCCCCACCCCCTGAACTTTCGATATCTAAACTCCCGAACCCCTGGATCAGATCCCAGTCTATCACCCACTCCTGGGGATCTGTTATGCTACATCAAATCCCCTGAACCCCTGCATCAGATCTGACTGTCACCCACTCCTGGGGATCTGCTACACTATATCTGATCTCTTGAACGCCTGGGTCAGATCCCAGTCTGTCACCCACTCCTGGAATGTCATGTTCTATACGAACCCACAAACCATTAGACATAGGAGCAGAATTAGGCCATTTGGCCCATCGAGTCTGCTACACCATTCAGTCGTGGCTGATCCTTTCTTCTCCTCCTCAGCCCAACTCCCCATAACCTTTGATGCCACATCCAATCAGGAACCGATTAATCTCTGCCTTAAATGCATGCAACAACCTGGTCTCCATAGCTGCCTGTGGTAAAGAGTTCCACAAATTCACCACGCTCTGGCTAAAGAAATTTTCCCGCATCTGTTTTAAATGGGCACCCCTCTACCCTGAGGCTGTGCCCTCTTGTCCTCGACTCCCCCACCACGGGAAACGTCCTTTCCATATCCACTCAGTCTCGACCTTTCAAAATTCAAAAGGTTTCAATGAGATTCCCTTCATTCTTCTAAACCCCAGTGAGTACAGACCCAGAGCCATCAAACGTTCCTCATATGATAACCCTTCAATTCCTGGAATCATCCTTGTGAACCTCCTCTGGACCCTCTCCAATGCCAGCACATCTTCTCTTTGATGAGGAGACCCAAGCTGTTCACGATACATAGAAACATAGATACATAGAAAATAGGTGCAGGAGTAGGCCATTCGGCCCTTTGAGCCTGCACCGCCATTCAGTATGATCATGGCTGATCATCCAACTCAGAACCCTGTACCTGCCTTCTCTCCATACCCCCTGATCCCTTTAGCCACAAGGGCCATATCTAACTCCCTCTTAAATATAGCCAATGAACTGGCCTCAACTGTTTCCCGTGGCAGAGAATTCCACAGATTCACCACTCTCTGTGAAGAAGTTTTTCCTAATCTCGGTCCTAAAAGGCTTCCACTTTATCCTTAAACTGTGACCCCTCGTTCTGGACTTCCCCAACATCGGGAGCAATCTTCCTGCATCTAGCCTGTCCAATCCCTTTAAGATTTTATACGTTTCAATAAGATCCCCCCTCAATCTTCTAAATTCCAACGAGTACAAGCCCAGTTCATCCAGTCTTTCTTCATATGAAAGTCCTGCCATCCCAGGAATCAATCTGGTGAACCTTCTTTGTACTCCCTCTATGGCAAGGCTGTCTTTCCTCAGATTAGGGGACCAAAACTGTACACAATACTCCAGGTGTGGTCTCACCAAGGCCTTGTACAACTGCAGTAGTACCTCCCTGCTCCTGTACTCGAATCCTCTCACTATAAATGCCAGCATACCATTCGCCTTTTTCACCGCCTGCTGTACCTGCATGCCCACTTTCAATGACTGGTGTATAATGACACCCAGGTCTCGTTGCACCTCCCCTTTTCCTAATCGGCCACCGTTCAGCTAATAATCTGTTTTCCTGTTCTTGCCACTGAAGTGGATAACCTCACATTTATCCACATTAAATTGCATCTGCCATGAATTTACCTACTCACCCAACCTATCCAAGTCACCCTGCATCCTCTTAGCATCCTCCTCACAGCTAACACTGCCCCCCAGCTTCGTGTCATCCGCAAACTTGGAGATGCTGCATTTAATTCCCTCACCCAAGTCATTAATATATATTGTAAACAACTGGGGTCCCAGCACTGAGCCTTGCGGTACCCCACTAGTCACTGCCTGCCATTCTGAAAAGGTCCCGTTTATTCCCACTCTTTAACACAAAATAATCTGCAGATGCTGGGGTCAAAGCAACACGCACAACACGCTAGAGGAACTCAGCAGGTCGGGCAGCATCCGTGGAAATGATCAGTCAACGTTTCGGGCCGGAACCCTTCATCAGGACCAGTCCGACCTGCTGAGTTCCTCCAGCGTGTTGTGAGTGTTGCTATTCCCACTCTTTGCTTCCTGTCTGCCAACCAATTCTCTATCCACATCAATACCTTACCCCCAATACCATGTGCTTTAAGTTTGCACACTAATCTCCTGTGTGGGACCTTGTCAAAAGCCTTTTGAAAATCCAAATATACCACATCCACTGGTTCTCCCCTATCCACTCTACTAGTTACATTCTCAAAAAATTCTATGAGATTCGTCAGACATGATTTTCCTTTCACAAATCCATGCTGACTTTGTCTGATGATTTCACCGCTTTCCAAATGTGCTGTTATCACATCTTTGGTAACTGACTCCAGCAGTTTCCCCACCACCGACGTTAGGCTAACCGGTCTATAATTCCCTGGTTTCTCTCTCCCTCCTTTTTTAAAAAGTGGGGTTACATTAGCCACCCTCCAATCCTCAGGAACTAGTCCAGAATCTAACGAGTTTTGAAAAATTATCACTAATGCATCCACTATTTCTTGGGTTACTTCCTTAAGCACTCTAGGATGCAGACCATCTGGCCCTGGGGATTTATCTGCCTTCAATCCCTTCAATTTACCTAACACCACTTCCCTACTAACATGTATTTCGCTCAGTTCCTCCATCTCACTGGACCCTCTGTCCCCTACTATTTCTGGAAGATTATTCATGTCCTCCTTAGTGAAGACAGAACCAAAGTAGTTATTCAATTGGTCTGCCATGTCCTTGCTCCCCATAATCAATTCACCTGTTTCTGATTTATTCTTTTGCCAAACTGGGATGAACAATTGTTGTAGTTCATCCATGCGATCTTTAAATGCTTGCCATTGCATACCCACCGTCAATCCTTTAAGTGTCATTTGCCAGTCTATCTTAGCTAATTCACGTCTCATACCTTCAAAGTTACCCCTCTTTAAGTTCAGAACCTTTGTTTCTGAATTAACTATGTCACTCTCCATCTTAATGAATTCCACCATATTATGGTCACTCTTACCCAAGGGGCCTCTCACGACAAGATTGCTAATTAACCCTTCCTCATTGCTTAAAACCCAGTCCAGAATAGCCTGCTCTCTAGTTGGTTCCTCGACATGTTGGTTCAAAAAACCATCCCGCATACATTCCAAGAAATCCTCTTCCTCAGCACCTTTACCAATTTGGTTCACCCAATCTATATGTAGATTGAAGTCACCCATTATAACTGCTGTTCCCTTATTGCACACATTTCTAATTTCCTGTTTAACACCATCCCCAACCTCACTACTACTGTTAGGTGGCCTGTACACAACTCCCACCAGCGTTCTCTGCCCCTTAGTGTTACGCAGCTCTACCCATATCGATACTCAAGGTGAGGCCTCACCAGAGCCTTATAAAGCCTCAGCATCTCATCCCTGCTCTTGTATTCCAGACCTCTTGAAATGAACGCTAACATAGCATTTGCCTTCCTCACCACTGACTCAACCTGCAAGTTAACATTTAGGGTGTTCTGCACAAGGACTCCCAAGTCCCTCTGCACCTCAAATTTTTGGATTTTCTCCCCATTTAAAAAATGGTCTGCACATTTATTTCTACTACCAAAGTGCATGACGATTATTTTCCAACATTATATTTCATTTGCCACTTATTTCCCATTCTCCTAACTTGAACAAGTCCTTCTACACCCTATCTGTTTCCTTAACACTACCTGCCCCTCCACCAATCTTCATATCATCTGAAAACTTGGCAGCAAAGCCATCTTTGATGAGAGGCATTGATCGTGTGGATAGTCAGAGGCTTTTTCCCAGGGCTGAAATGGTTGCCAAAAGAGGACACAAGTTTAAGGTGCTGGGGAGTAGGTACAGAGGAGATGTCAAGGGTAAGTTTTTTACTCAGACAGTGTTGAGCGCTTGGAATGGGCTGCCAGCAACGGTGGTGGAGGTGGATACGATAGGGTCTTTTAAGAGACTTTTGGATAGGTACATGGAGCTTAGAAAAATAAAGGGCTATGAGGAAGCCTAGTAATTTCTAAGGTAGGGACATGTTCAGCGCAACTTTGTGGGTCGAAGGGCCTGTACTGTGCTGTAGGTTTTCTATGGTTCTATCTATTGCATTATCTAAATCATTGATAAACAGCATATAAAGAAGTGATCCCAACACCGACCCCTGCAGAACACCACTGGTCACTGGCAGCCAACCAGAAAAGGATCCTTTTATTCCCACTCGCTGCCTCCTGCCAATCAGCCAATGCTCTCACCGTGCAAGTAACTTTCCTGTAATGCCGTTGGCTCTTAACTTGGTAAGCAGCTTCATATGTGGCACCTTGTCAAAGGCCTTCTGAAAGTCCAAATATACAACATCCCCTTTATACTATGTGTACTCTCTTCAAAGAATTCGAGCAGGTTTGTCAGGCAAGATTTTCCCTGAAGGAAAATATGCTTTGTCCTATCCTGTCCTGTGTCACCAAGTACTCCATAACCTCATCCTTTAACAATGGACTCCAACATCTTCCCAAACACTGAGGTCAGGCTAACTGGTCTAAAATTTCCTTTCTGCTGCCTTCCTCCTTTCTTAAAGAGTGGAGTGACATTTGCAATTTTCCAATCATCTGGCACCATGCCAGAGTCCAGTGATTTTTTGAAAGATCATTTCTAATGCCACCATAATCTCTTTTGGAACATGAGGGTGCAGTTCACCTGGCTCGGGTGACTCGTGTACCCTTAGGTCTTTCAGCTTTTTGAGCACCTTCTCCCTCGTAATATTAATTCTCAATTCTCTTCCCTCACACACTGCAACATCTGGCACACTGCTGGTGTCTTCCACAGTGAAGACTGATGCAAAATACTCATTTAGTTCATCTGCCATCTCCTTGGCCCCCGTTATTATTTCTGCAGCCTCGTTTGCTTGCAGTCCTATATCCACTCTCATTTCTCTTTTATGTTTCACGTACTTGAAAAAGCTTTTACTATCCACTTTGATATTACTTGCTAGCTTGCTTTCATATTTCATCTTTTCCCTCCTTATGATTCTTTTAGTTGCTCTCTGTGGGGTTTTAAAAACTTCCCAATCCTCTGTCTTCCCACTAAATTTTGTTTTGTTGTATGCCCTCTCTTTTGCTTTTACATTAGCTTTGACTTCCCTTGTCGGCCATTTGAGTATTTCTTTGTTTTTGGAATTCCCCGAGAAACTCAGGCCATTGCTACTCTGCTGTCATCCCTGCCAGCATCTCCTTCCGATTTCCTTCCTCTCGTGCCACTGTAATTTCCTTCACTCCACTGAAATACTGCTGTGTCAGACTTTACTTTCTCCCTATCCAATTTCAAGTTGAACTCAATCATATTCTGATCACTGCCTCCTAAGGGTTCTTTTACCTTAAACTCCCTAATCACCTCTAGTTCATTACATAACACCCAGTCCAGTCTAGCTGATCCCCTAGTAGGGTCAATGACAAACTGCTCTAAAAAGCCATCTCTTAGGCATCCAACAAACTCACTCTCTTGAGATCCATTACCAACTTGATTTTCCCAATCGACCTGCATGTTAAAATCTCCAATGACTACTATAACATTGTCCTTTTAACATGGGTTTTGTATGTCCTGGTGTAGCCTGTGGTCCACCTCCCAGCTACCGTTGGGAGACCTGTATTTAACCGCCATCAGGGTCCTTTTACCCTTGAAACCCAGGTTCAGATCCCAGCCTGTAACTCATTCCCAGGCATCTCTTATTCTATCTATATATAAACTCGCTGAAACCCTGGATTAGATCAAAGAATATATCCCCCTCCAGGGCTCTGTTATTTTATATATAAACCCCACAAACCCATTGATTAGGTCCCAGCCAGTCTGGGATCATTTATTCTACATATAAACACCTCCAAATCCCTGGATTGGATCCCAGCCTGTAACCCTTTTCCAGGAATCTGTTATTCTATATCCAAACCAATGAACTGCTGGATAGGTCCAAGCCTGTAGCCCACTCACAGGGATCTGTTGTTCAAAATAGAAACCCCCTGAACCCCTGGATTAGATTCCAGCCTGTAACCCACTCCCAGGGGATCTGCTGTAACGGTCTCACAGCGATCTACTGCAACGCACACATGGGGATCTGTTGTCATGCACTCACGGGGATCTGTTGTAACACACTCACGGAGATCTACTGTAGCTCACTCACGAGGATCTATTGCAACACACTCATGGGGATCTATTGCAACACACTCACGGGGATCTGTTGTAACACACTCACGGGCATCTGTTGCCGCCGACACGAGGAGATGTACCTTTTAGCTTCTGTTTGATGATGAATGTGATCTCTCTATGTAAATAGATTGTCAGCCTGTCGAGAACATACTGAGCTGAAAATGAAACACAATCGTTGAGTTTGGGTGATGTACTCCCACGGTCTGTTTAGAATGAGAGGACAGATGGACGGAGGGAGTGAAGAGGAAAGGGGAGTGGGAGGCGAAGGCAGAAGAGAGGGAGGTCGCACCCATAAAGCTGTACTTCATGTAAGTCTTCTCCAGATTCTTCATCATACGCACCGCCCATTCGGAGTGCTCCACCCTGTCCAGAAGGTCATCAAAGACCTCCGCGAGCTGAGGCACACAGCGGAAGCAGGCGGACGAGCCCGGCAACAGGCCGGCCACAAGACACAACACAAGGCCTCGCAGCCTGCGGCCCCACTTGGACATTGCTGTGCAGAGGGACAACCCGCCACCACTCGACTGCCTGCTGAGATCACAGAGACACAACTGGCCATGTCACAAAGGCAGAGTCACCAGCTCCTCAACCAGACAGCTTCCAAGGACCGGCCCACACTCTGCCCTTTCATGGAATACGGGGCAGGGGTGCGGGCATAGAGGGGCTCAAGTGGGGGGGGGGAGGGAGAGAAAGAACGAGAGGGAATGGGGGAGAAAAGGTGAGTGGAAAGGAGACAGAGGTGTAGAGAGAGAGAGAGAGAGACTAACAAACACACACACAGTCTGATCCTGTTAGACAGGTTTAACACTCACACACCGTTCCCCATGAATACACTCACACACGGTTCCACGATAACACTCGCACACACCGTTCCCCATTAACACTCTCACACACTGTTGCCCGTTAACACTCTCACACACCGTTCCCCAGTAACACTCACACACCGTTGCCCGTTAACACTCTCACACACGGTTCCTTATTAACACTCTCACACACCGTTCCCCATTAACACACTCACACACCATTCCCCATTAACACTCTCACACACCATTCCCCATTAACACTCTCACACACCGTTCCCCATTAACACTCTCACACACCGCTCCTCATTAACAATGTCACACACCGTTCCCCATTAACTCTCTCACACACTGTTCCCCATTAACACTCTCACACACCATTCCCCATTAACACACTCACACACCGTCCCTCATTAACACTCTCACACACTGTTGCCCGTTAACACTCTCACACACCGTTCCCCATGAATACACTCACACACCGTTCCCCATTAACACGCTCACACACCGTTACCCGTTAACACACTCACACACCGTCCCTCATTAACACTCTCACACACCGTGGCCCGTTAACACTATCACACACCGTGCCCCGTTAACACTCTCACACACCGTTCCCCATGAATACACTCACACACCGTTCCCCATTAATACTATCACACACCGTTGCCCGTTAACACTCTCACACACGGTTCCTCATTAACACTCTCACACACCGTTCCCCATTAACACACTCACACACCATTCCCCATTAACACTCTCACACACCGCTCCTCATTAACAATGTCACACACCGTTCCCCATTAACTCTCTCACACACCGTTCCCCATTAACACTCTCACACACCGTTCCCCATTAACACTCTCACACACCATTCCCCATTAACACACTCACACACCGTCCCTCATTAACACTCTCACACACTGTTGCCCGTTAACACTCTCACACACCGTTCCCCATGAATACACTCACACACCGTTCCCCATTAACACTCTCACACACCGTGGCCCGTTAACACTATCACACACCGTGCCCCGTTAACACTCTCACACACCGTTCCCCATGAATACACTCACACACCGTTCCCCATTAACACTCTCACACACCGTTCCCCATTAACACTCTCACACACCGTTCCTCATTAACACTCTCACACACCGTTCCCCATTAACACTCTCACACACGGTTCCTCATTAACACTCTCACACACCGTTCCCCATTAACACACTCACACACCGTTCCCATTAACACTCTCACACACCGTTCCCCATTAACACTCTCACACACCGTTCCCCGTTAACACACTCACACACCGTCCCTCATTAACACTCTCACACTCCGCTGCCCGTTAACACTATCACACACCGTTCCCCATGAATACACGCACACACCGTTCCCCATTAACACTCTCACACACCGTTCCCCATTAACACTCTCACACACCGTTCCCCATTAACACTGTCACACACCGTTCCCCATTAACACTCTCACACACCGTTCCTCATTAACACTGTCACACACCGTTCCTCATTAACACTCTCACACACCGTTCCCCATTAACACTCTCACACACCGTTACCCATGAATACACTTTCACACCGTTCCTCATTAACACTCTCACACACCGTTCCCCATTAACACTGTCACACACCGTTCCTCATTAACACTGTCACACACCGTTCCCCGTTAACACTCTCACACACCGTTCCTCATTAACACTCTCACACACTGTTCCCCATTAACACTCTCACACACCATTCCTCATTAACACGCTCACACACCGTTCCCCGTTAACACTCTCACACACTGTTCCCCATTAATACTCTCACACACCGTTCCTCATTAACAATCTCACACACAGTTCCCCATTAACACTCTCACACACCGTTCCCCATTAACACTCTCACACACCGTTCCCCATTAACACTCTCACACCGTTCCTCATTAACATTCTCACACACAGTTCCTCATTAACATGCTCACGCACCGTTCCCCGTTAACACTCTCACACACAGTTCCCCATTAACACTCTCACACACCGTTCCCCATTAACACTCTCACACACCGTTCCCCATTAACACTCTAACACACCGTTCTCCATTAACACTCTCACACACTGTTCCCCATTAACACTCTCACACACCATTCCTCATTAACACGCTCACACACCGTTCCCCGTTAACACTCTCACACACTGTTCCCCATTAATACTCTCACACACCGTTCCTCATTAACACTCTCACACACAGTTCCCCATTAACACTCTCACACACCGTTCCCCATTAACACTCTCACACCGTTCCTCATTAACATTCTCACACACAGTTCCTCATTAACATGCTCACGCACCGTTCCCCGTTAACACTCTCACACACAGTTCCCCATTAACACTCTCACACACCGTTCCCCATTAACACTCTCACACACCGTTCCCCATTAACACTCTAACACACCGTTCTCCATTAACACTCTCACACACCGTTCCTCATTAACACTGTCACACACCGTTCCCCATCAATACACTTACACACCGTTCCCCATTAACACTCTCACACACCGTTCCCCGGTAACACTCTCAAACACCGTTCCCCATTAACACTATCAAACACTGTTCCCCATTAACACTGTCACACACCGTTCCCCATGAATACACTCACACACCGTTCCCCATTAACACTGTCACACACCGTTCCTCATTAACACTGTCACACACCGTTCCCCATGAATACACTCACACACCGTTCCCCATTAACACTGTCACACACCGTTCCCCGGTAACACTCTCACACACCGTTCCCCATTAACACTATCAAACACTGTTCCCCATTTACACTCTCACACACCGTTCCCCATTAACACTGTCACACACCGTTACCCATTAACACTCTCACACACCGTTCCCCATTAACACTCTCACACACCGTTCCCCAATAACACTGTCACACACCGTTCCTCATTAACACTCTCACACACCGTTCCCCGTTAACACTCTCACACACAGCTCCCCATTAACACTCTCACACACCGTTCCTCATTAACACTCTCACACACCGTTCCCCATTAACACTCTCACACACCGTTCCCCATTAACACTCTCACACACCGTTCCCCAATAACACTGTCACACACCGTTCCTCATTAACACTCTCACACACCGTTCCCCGTTAACACTCTCACACACAGCTCCCCATTAACACTCTCACACACCGTTACCCATGAATGCACTCACACACCGTTCCCCATTAACACTCTCACACACCGTTCACCATTAACACTGTCACACACCGTTCCCCATTACCACTGTCACACACCGTTCCTCATTAACACTCTCACACACCGTTGCCCGTTAACACTATCACACACCGTTCCCCGTTAACACTGTCACGCACCGTTCCTCATTAACACTGTCACACACCGTTACCCATGAATACACTCTCACACCGTTCTTCATTAACACTGTCACACACCGTTCCCCATTAACACTCTCACACACCGTTCCCCATTAACACTCTCACACACCATTCTCCATTAACACTCTCACACACCGTTCCCCATTAACACTCTCACACACCATTCCCCATTAACACTGTCACACACCGTTCCCCATTAACACTCTCACACACAGTTCCTCATTTACACTCTCACATACCGTTCCCCATTAACACTCTCACACACCCTTCCCCATTAACACTGTCACACACTGTTCCCCGTTAACACTCTCACACACTGTTCCCCATTAACACTGTCACACACCGTTCCCCGTTAACACTCTCACACACAGTTCCCCATTAATACTCTCACACACCGTTCCTCATTAACACTGTCACACACCGTTCCCCATTAACACTCTCACACCGTTCCTCATTAACACTCTCACACACAGTTCCCCATTAACACTGTCACACACCGTTCCCCATTAACACTGTCACACACCGTTCCTCATTAACACTGTCACACACCGTTCCCCATGAATACACTCACACACCGTTCCCCATTAACACTCTCACACACCGTTCTCCATTAACACTCTTACACACCGTTCCCCATTAACACTCTCACACACCGTTCCTCATTAACACTGTCGCACACTGTTCCTCATTAACACTCTCACACACCGTTACCCATAAATACACTCACACACAGCTCCCCATTAACACTCTCACACACCGTTCCCCGTTAACACTCTCACACACAGCTCCCCATTAACACTCTCACCCACCGTTACCCATGAATGCACTCACACACCGTTCCCCATTAACACTCTCACACACCGTTCAATATTAACACTGTCACACAACGTTCCCCATTAACACTCTCACACACCGTTCCCCATTAACACTCTCACACACCGTTCCTCATTAACATGCTCACACACCGTTCCACGTTAACACTCTCACACACCGTTCCTCATTAACACTGTCACACAC
The DNA here is from genome assembly GCF_030028105.1 of Mobula birostris. Classification (NCBI taxonomy): domain Eukaryota; kingdom Metazoa; phylum Chordata; class Chondrichthyes; order Myliobatiformes; family Myliobatidae; genus Mobula; species Mobula birostris. Next base: position 57,242 of record NW_027274114.1, read on the forward strand.
CGTTCCCCATTAACACTGTCACACACCGTTCCCCATTACCACTGTCACACACCGTTCCTCATTAACACTCTCACACACCGTTCCCCATTAACACTCTCACACACCGTTACCCATGAATACACTCTCACACCGTTCTTCATTAACACTGTCACACACCGTTCCCCATTAACACTCTCACACACCGTTCCCCGTTAACACTCTCACACGCCGTTCCCCATTAACACTCTCACACACCGTTCCTCATTAACACTGTCACACAGCATTCCACATTAATACTCTCACACACCGTTCCCCATTAAGACTCTCACACACCGTTCCCCATTAACACTCTCACACACCGTTCCCCGTTAACACTCTCACACACCGTTCCTCATTAACACTCTCACACACCGTTCCCCATTAACACTCTCACACACCGTTACCCATGAATACACTCTCACACCGTTCCACAATAACACTCTCACAGACTGTTCCCCATTGACACTCTCACACACCGTTCCTCATTAACACTGTCACACACCGTTGCCCATTAACACTCTCACACACCGTTCCCCATCAATACACTTACACACCGTTCCCCATTAACACTCTCACACACCGTTCCCCGGTAACACTCTCAAACACCGTTCCCCATTAACACTATCAAACACTGTTCCCCATTTACACTCTCACACAGCGTTCCCCATTAACACTGTCACACACCGTTCCTCATTAACACTGTCACACACCGTTCCTCATTAACACTGTCACACACAGTTCCCCATGAATACACTCACACACCGTTCCCCATTAACACTGTCACACACCGTTCCTCATTAACACTCTCACACACCGTTCTCCATTAACACTCTCACACACCGTTCCCCATAAATACACTCACACACAGCTCCCCATTAACACTCTCACACACCGTTCCCCGTTAACACTCTCACACACAGCTCCCCATTAACACTCTCACACACAGTTACCCATGAATGCACTCACACACCGTTCCCCATTAACACTCTCACACACCGTTCCTCATTAACACTCTCACACACCGTTGCCCGTTAACACTATCACACACCGTTCCCCGTTAACACTCTCAGGCACCGTTCCCCATGAATACACTCACACACCGTTCCCCTTTAACACTCTCACACACCGTTCCTCATTAACACTGTCACACACCGTTCCCCATTAACTCTCTCACACACCGTTCCCCATTAACACTCTCACACACCGTTCCTCATTAACACTGACACACAGCATTCCACATTAATACTCTCACACACCGTTCCCCATTAACACTCTCACACACCGTTCCCCATTAACACTCTCACACACCGTTCTCCATTTACACTCTCACACAGCGTTCCCCATTAACACTGTCACACACCGTTCCCCATTAACACTGTCACACACCGTTCCCCATGAATACACTCACACACCGTTCCCCATTAACACTGTCACACACCGTTCCTCATTAACACTGTCACACACCGTTCCTCATTAACACTGCCACACACCGTTCCCCATGAATACACTCACACACCGTTCCCCATTAACACTGTCACACACCGTTCCTCATTAACACTCTCACACACCGTTCTCCATTAACACTCTCACACACCGTTACCCATGAAAGCACTCACACACCGTTCCCCATTAACACTCTCACACACAGTTCCTCATTAACACTCTCACACACCGTTGCCCGTTAACACAATCACACACCGTTCCCCGTTAACACTCTCAGGCACCGTTCCCCATGAATACACTCACACACCGTTCCCCTTTAACACTCTCACACACCGTTCCTCATTAACACTGTCACACACCGTTCCCCGTTAACACTCTCACACACCGTTCCCCATTAACACTCTCACACACCGTTCCTCATTAACACTGACACACAGCATTCCACATTAATACTCTCACACACCGTTCCCCATTAACACTCTCACACACCGTTCCCCATTAACACTCTCACACACCGTTCTCCATTAACACTCTGACACACCGTTCCCCATTAACACTCTCACACACCGTTCCTCATTAACACTGTCACACACCGTTCCTCATTAACACTCTCACACAACGTTCCCCATTAACACTCTCACACACCGTTCCCCATTAACACTGTCACACAGCGTTCCTCATTAACACTCTCACACACCGTTCCTCATTAACACGCTCACACACCGTTCCCCGTTAACACTCTCACACACTGTTTCCCATTAACACTGTCACACACCGTTCCCCGTTAACACTCTCACACACTGTTCCCCATTAATACTCTCACACACCGTTCCTCATTAACACTGTCACACAGCGTTCCCCATTAACACTCTCACACCGTTCCTCATTAACACTCTCACACACAGTTCCCCATTAACACTCTCACACACCGTTCCCCATTAACACTCTCACACACAATTCCCCATTAATACTCTCACACACCGTTCCCCATTAACACTCTCACCCACCGTTCTCCATTAACACTCTCACACACCGTTCCTCATTAACACTCTCACACACCGTTCCCCATAAATACACTCACACACAGCTCCCCATTAACACTCTCACACACCGTTCCCCGTTAACACTCTCACACACAGCTCCCCATTAACACTCTCACACACCGTTACCCATGAATGCACTCACACACCGTTCCCCTTTAACACTCTCACACACCGTTCACCATTAACACTGTCACACAACGTTCCCCATTAACACTCTGACACACCGTTCCCCATTAACACTCTCACACACCGATCGTCATTAACATGCTCACACACCGTTCCACGTTAACACTCTCACACACCGTTCCTCATTAACACTGTCACACACCGTTCCCCATTAACACTGTCACACACCGTTCCCCATTACCACTGTCACACACCGTTCCTCATTAACACTCTCACACACCGTTGCCCGTTAACACTATCACACACCGTTCCCCGTTAACACTCTCAGGCACCGTTCCCCATGAATACACTCACACACCGTTCCCCTTTAACACTCTCACACACCGTTCCTCATTAACACTGTCACACAGCGTTCCCCGTTAACACTCTCACACACCGTTCCCCATTAACACTCTCACACACCGTTCCTCATTAACACTGACACACAGCATTCCACATTAATACTCTCACACACCGTTCCCCATTAACACTCTCACACACCGTTCCCCATTAACACTCTCACACACCGTTCTCCATTAACACTCTCACACACCGTTCCCCATTAACACTCTCACACACCGTTCCTCATTAACACTGTCACACACCGTTCCTCATTAACACTCTCACACACCGTTCCCCATTAACACTCTCACACACCTTTCCCCGGTAACACTCTCACACACCGTTCCCCATTAACACTATCAAACACTGTTCCCCATTTACACTCTCACACACCGTTCCCCATTAACACTCTCACACACCGTTCCCCATTAACACTCTCACACACCGTTCTCCATTAACACTCTCACACACCGTTCCCCATTAACACTCTCACACACCGTTCCCCATTAACACTGTCACACACCATTCCCCATTAACACTCTCACACACTGTTTCTCATTAACACTCTCACACACCGTTCCTCATTAACACTCTCACACACCGTTCCCCATTAACACTCTCACACACAGTTCCTCATTTACACTCTCACATACTGTTCCCCATTAACACTCTCACACACCATTCCTCATTAACACTCTCACACACCGTTCCTCATTAACACTCTCACACACCGTTCCCCGTTAACACTGTCACACACTGTTCCCCATTAACACTGTCACACACCGTTCCCCGTTAACACTCTCACACACTGTTCCCCATTAACACTGTCACACACCGTTCCCCATTAACACTCTCACACCGTTCCTCATTAACAGTCTCACACACAGTTCCCCATTAACACTCTCACACACTGTTCCCCATTAATACTCTCACACACCGTTCCTCATAAACACTGTCACACAGCGTTCCCCATTAACACTCTCACACCGTTCCTCATTAACACTCTCACACACAGTTCCCCATTAACACTCTCACACACCGTTCCCCATTAACACTCTCACACACCGTTCCTCATTAACACTGTCACACACCGTTCCCCATTAACACTCTCACACCGTTCCACATTAACACTCTCACACACCGTTCCTCATTAACATGCTCACACACCGTTCCCCGTTAACACTCTCACACACCGTTCCTCCTTAACACTCTCACACACCGTTCCCCATTAACACTCTCACACACCGTTACCCATGAATACACTCTCACACCGTTCCTCATTAACACTGTCACACACCGTTCCCCGTTAACACTCTCACACACAATTCCCCATTAATACTCTCACACACCGTTCCCCATTATCACTCTCACACACTGTTCCCCGCTAACACTCTCACACACCGTTCCCCATTAACACTCTCACCCACCGTTCTCCATTAACACTCTCACACACCGTTCCTCATTAACACTGTCACACACCGTTCCTCATTAACACTCTCACACACCGTTCCCCATTAACACTCTCACACACCGTTACCCATGAATACACTCTCACACCGTTCCTCATTAACACTGTCACACACCGTTCCCCGTTAACACTCTCACACACAATTCCCCATTAATATTCTCACACACCGTTCCCCATTATCACTCTCACACACTGTTCCCCGTTAACACTCTCACACACCGTTCCCCATTAACACTCTCACCCACCGTTCTCCACTAACACTCTCACACACCGTTCCTCATTAAAACTCTCACACACCATTCCCCATAAATACACTCACACACAGCTCCCCATTAACACTCTCACACACCGTTCCCCGTTAACACTCTCACACACAACTCCCCATTAACACTCTCACACACCGTTACCCATGAATACACTCTCACACCGTTCCTCATTAACACTCTCACACACCGTTCCCCGTTAACACTCTCACACACAATTCCCCATTAATACTCTCACACACCGTTCCCCATTATCACTCTCACACACTGTTCCCCATTAACACTCTCACACACCGTTCCCCATTAACACTCTCACCCACCGTTCTCCATTAACACTCTCACACACCGTTCCTCATTAACACTGTCACACACCGTTCCCCATTAACACTCTCACACACCGTTCCCCATCAATACACTTATACACCGTTCCCCATTAACACTCTCACACACCTTTCCCCGGTAACACTCTCACACACCGTTCCCCATTAACACTATCAAACACTGTTCCCCATTTACACTCTCACACACCGTTCCTCATTAACACTCTTACACACCGTTCCCCATTAACACTCTCACACACCGTTCCTCATTAACAGTGTCACACACCGTTCCCCATGAATACACTCACACACCGTTCCCCATTAACACTGTCACACACTGTTCCTCATTAACACTCTCACACACCGTTCTCCATTAACACTCTCACACACCGTTCACCATTAACACTGTCACACAACGTTCCCCATTAACACTCTCACACACCGTTCGCCATTAACTCTCTCATACATCGTTCCTCATTAAAATGCTCACACACCGTTCCACGTTAACACTCTCACACACCGTTCCTCATTAACACTGTCACACACCGTTCCCCATTATCACTGTCACACACCGTTCCTCATTAACACTCTCACACACCGTTACTCGTTAACACTATCACACACCGTTCCCCGTTAACACTCTCACGCACCGTTCCCCATGAATACACTCACACACCGTTCCCCATTAACACTCTCACACACCGTTCCTCATTAACACTGTCACACACCGTTACCCATGAATACAGTGTCACACAATTCTTCATTAACACTGTCACACACCGTTCCCCATTAACACTCTCACACACCGTTCCTCATTAACACTGTCACACAGCATTCCCCATTAATACTCTCACACACCGTTCCCCATTAACACTCTCACACACCGTTCCCCATTAACACTCTCACACACCGTTCTCCATTAACACTCTCACACACCGTTCCCCATTAACACTCTCACACACCGTTCCCCATTAACACTGTCACACACCGTTCCCCATTAACACTCTCACACACTGTTTCTCATTAACACTCTCACACACCGTTCCTCATTAACACTCTCACACACCCTTCCCCATTAACACTCTCACACACAGTTCCTCATTTACACTCTCACATACTGTTCCCCATTAACACTCTCACACACCGTTCCCCATTAACACTCTCACACACCGTTCCCCATTAACACTGTCACACACTGTTCCCCATTAACACTGTCACACACCGTTCCCCGTTAGCACTCTCACACACTGTTCACCATTAACACTGTCACACACCGTTCCCCATTAACACTCTCACACCGTTCCTCATTAACACTCTCACACACAGTTCCCCATTAACACTCTCACACACAGTTCCCCATTAACACTCTCACACACCGTTCCCCATTAACACTCTCACACACCGTTCCTCATTAACACTGTCACACACCGTTCCCCATTAACACTCTCACACCGTTCCTCATTAACACTCTCACACACCGTTCCTCATTAACATGCTCACACACCGTTCCCCGTTAACACTCTCACACACAATTCCCCATTAATACTCTCACACACCGTTCCCCATTATCACTCTCACACACTGTTCCCCGCTAACACTCTCACACACCGTTCCCCATTAACACTCTCACCCACCGTTCTCCATTAACACTCTCACACACCGTTCCTCATTAACACTGTCACACACCGTTCCTCATTAACACTCTCACACACCGTTCCCCATTAACACTCTCACACACCGTTACCCATGAATACACTCTCACACCGTTCCTCATTAACACTGTCACACACCGTTCCCCGTTAACACTCTCACACACAATTCCCCATTAATATTCTCACACACCGTTCCCCATTATCACTCTCACACACTGTTCCCCGTTAACACTCTCACACACCGTTCTCCATTAACACTCTCACCCACCGTTCTCCATTAACACTCTCACACACCGTTCCTCATTAAAACTCTCACACACCATTCCCCATAAATACACTCACACACAGCTCCCCATTAACACTCTCACACACCGTTCCCCGTTAACACTCTCACACACAGCTCCCCATTAACACTCTCACACACCGTTACCCATGAATGCACTCACACACCGTTCCTCATTAACACTCTCACACACCATTCATCATTAACACTGTCACACAACGTTCCCCATTAACACTCTGACACACCGTTCCCCATTAACACTCTCACACACCGATCCTCATTAACATGCTCACACACCGTTCCACGTTAACACTCTCACACACCGTTCCTCATTAACACTGTCACACACCGTTCCCCATTAACATTGTCACACACCGTTCCCCATTACCACTGTCACACACCGTTCCTCATTAACACTCTCACACACCGTTGCCCGTTAACACTATCACACACCGTTCCCCGTTAACACTCTCAGGCACCGTTCCCCATGAATACACTCACACACCGTTCCCCTTTAACACTCTCACACACCGTTCCTCATTAACACTGTCACACACCGTTCCCCGTTAACACTCTCACACACCGTTCCCCATTAACACTCTCACACACCGTTCCTCATTAACACTGACACACAGCATTCCACATTAATACTCTCACACACCGTTCCCCATTAACACTCTCACACACCGTTCCCCATTAACACTCTCACACACCGTTCCCCATTAACACTCTCACACACCGTTCCTCATTAACACTGTCACACACCGTTCCTCATTAACAGTCTCACACACCGTTCCCCATTAACACTCTCACACACCGTTCCCCATTAACACTGTCACACAGCGTTCCCCATTAACACTCTGACACACCGTTCCTCGTTAACACGCTCATACACCGTTCCCCGTTAACACTGTCACACACTGTTCCCCATTAACACTGTCACACACCGTTCCCCGTTAACACTCTCACACACTGTTCCCCATTAATACTCTCACACACCGTTCCTCATTAACACTGTCACACAGCGTTCCCCATTAACACTCTCACACCGTTCCTCATTAACACTCTCACACAGAGTTCCCCATTAACACTCTCACACACCGTTCCCCATTAACACTCTCACACACCGTTCCTCATTAACACTCTCACACACCGTTCCTCATTAACATGCTCACACACCGTTCCCCGTTAACACTCTCACACACCGTTCCTCATTAACACTCTCACACACCGTTACCCATTAACACTCTCACACACCGTTACCCATGAATACACTCTCACACCGTTCCTCATTAACACTCTCACACACCGTTCCCCGTTAACACTATCACACACAATTCCCCATTAATACTCTCACACACCGTTCCCCATTATCACTCTCACACACTGTTCCCCATTAACACTCTCACACACCGTTCCCCATTAACACTCTCACACACCGTTCCTCATTAACACTGTCACACACCGTTCCCCATTAACACTCTCACACACCGTTCCCCATCAATACACTTATACACCGTTCCCCATTAACACTCTCACACACCTTTCCCCATTAACACTCTCACACACCGTTCCCCATTAACACTGTCACACACTGTTCCCCATTAACACTGTCACACACCGTTCCCCGTTAACACTTTCACACACTGTTCCCCATTAACACTGTCACACACCGTTCCCCATTAACACTCTCACACCGTTCCTCATTAACACTCTCACACACAGTTCCCCATTAACACTCTCACACACTGTTCCCCATTAATACTCTCACACACCGTTCCTCATTAACACTGTCACACAGCGTTCCCCATTAACACTCTCACACCGTTCCTCATTAACACTCTCACACACAGTTCCCCATTAACACTCTCACACACCGTTCCCCATTAACACTCTCACACACCGTTCCTCATTAACACTGTCACACACCGTTCCCCATTAACACTCTCACACCGTTCCTCATTAACACTCTCACACACCGTTCCTCATTAACATGCTCACACACCGTTCCCCGTTAACACTCTCACACACCGTTCCTCATTAACACTCTCACACACAGTTCCCCATTAACACTCTCACACACCGTTACCCATGAATACACTCTCACACCGTTCCTCATTAACACTGTCACACACCGTTCCCCGTTAACACTCTCACACACAATTCCCTATTAATACTCTCACACACCGTTCCCCATTATCACTCTCACACACTGTTCCCCGTTAACACTCTCACACACCGTTCCCCATTAACACTCTCACACACCGTTCCCCATTAACACTGTCACACACCGTTCCCCATTAACACTCTCACACACTGTTTCTCATTAACACTCTCACACACCGTTCCTCATTAACACTCTTACACACCCTTCCCCATTAACACTCTCACACACAGTTCCTCATTTACACTCTCACATACTGTTCCCCATTAACACTCTCACACACCGTTCCCAATTAACACTCTCACACACCGTTCCCCATTAACACTGTCACACACTGTTCCCCATTAACACTGTCACACACCGTTCCCCGTTAACACTCTCACACACTGTTCCCCATTAACACTGTCACACACCGTTCCCCATTAACACTCTCACACCGTTCCTCATTAACACTCTCACACACAGTTCCCCATTAACACTCTCACACACAGTTCCCCATTAATACTCTCACACACCGTTCCTCATTAACACTGTCACACACCGTTCCCCATTAACACTCTCACACCGTTCCTCATTAACACTCTCACACACCGTTCCTCATTAACATGCTCACACACCGTTCCCCGTTAACACTCTCACACACAATTCCCCATTAATACTCTCACACACCGTTCCCCATTATCACTCTCACACACTGTTCCCCGCGAACACTCTCACACACCGTTCCCCATTAACACTCTCACCCACCGTTCTCCATTAACACTCTCACACACCGTTCCTCATTAACACTGTCACACACCGTTCCTCATTAACACTCTCACACACCGTTCCCCATTAACACTCTCACACACCGTTACCCATGAATACACTCTCACACCGTTCCTCATTAACACTGTCACACACCGTTCCCCGTTAACACTCTCACACACAATTCCCCATTAATATTCTCACACACCGTTCCCCATTATCACTCTCACACACTGTTCCCCGTTAACACTCTCACACACCGTTCCCCATTAACACTCTCACCCACCGTTCTCCATTAACACTCTCACACACCGTTCCTCATTAAAACTCTCACACACCATTCCCCATAAATACACTCACACACAGCTCCCCATTAACACTCTCACACACCGTTCCCCGTTAACACTCTCACACACAGCTCCCCATTAACACTCTCACACACCGTTACCCATGAATGCACTCACACACCGTTCCTCATTAACACTCTCACACACCGTTCATCATTAACACTGTCACACAACGTTCCCCATTAACACTCTGACACACCGTTCCCCATTAACACTCTCACACACCGATCCTCATTAACATGCTCACACACCGTTCCACGTTAACACTCTCACACACCGTTCCTCATTAACACTGTCACACACCGTTCCCCATTAACACTCTCACCCACCGTTCTCCATTAACACTCTCACACACCGTTCCTCATTAACACTGTCACACACCATTCCCCATTGACACTCTCACACACCGTTCCCCATCAATACACTTACACACCGTTCCCCATTAACACTCTCACACACCTTTCCCCGGTAACACACTCACACACCGTTCTCCATTAACACTCTCACACACCGTTACCCATAAATGCACTCACACACCGTTCCCCATTAACACTCTCACACACCGTTCACCATTAACACTGTCACACAACGTTCCCCATTAACACTCTCACACACCGTTCCCCATTAACACTCTCACACACCGTTCCTCATTAACACTCTCACACACCGTTACTCGTTAACACTATCACACACCGTTCCCCGTTAACTCTCTCACGCACCGTTCCCCATGAATACACTCACACACCGTTCCGCATTAACTCTCTCACACACCGTTCCTCATTAACACTGTCACACACCGTTACCCATGAATACACTGTCACACCATTCTTCATTAACACTGTCACACACCGTTCCCCATTAACACTCTCACACACCGTTCCTCATTAACACTGTCACACAGCATTCCCCATTAATACTCTCACACACCGTTCCCCATTAACACTCTCACACACCGTTCCCCATTAACACTCTCACACACCGTTCTCCATTTACACTCTCACACAGCGTTCCCCATTAACACTGTCACACACCGTTCCTCATTAACACTGTCACACACCGTTCCCCATTAACACTGTCACACACCGTTCCCCATTAACACTCTCACACACTGTTTCTCATTAACACTCTCACACACCGTTCCTCATTTACACTCTCACATACTGTTCCCCGTTAACACTCTCACACACAGTTCCTCATTTACACTCTCACATACTGTTCCCCATTAACACTCTCACACACCGTTCCTCATTAACACTCTCACACACCGTTCCTCATTAACACTCTCACACACCGTTCCCCGTTAGCACTGTCACACACTGTTCCCCATTAACACTGTCACACACCGTTCCCCGTTAACACTCTCACACACTGTTCCGCATTAACACTGACACACACCGTTCCCCATTAACACTCTCACACCGTTCCTCATTAACACTCTCACACACAGTTCCCCATTAACACTCTCACACACTGTTCCCCATTAATACTCTCACACACCGTTCCTCATTAACACTGTCACACAGCGTTCCCCATTAACACTCTCACACCGTTCCTCATTAACACTCTCACACACAGTTCCCCATTAACACTCTCACACACCGTTCCCCATTAACACTCTCACACACCGTTCCTCATTAACACTGTCACACACCGTTCCCCATTAACACTCTCACACCGTTCCTCATTAACACTCTCACACACCATTCCTCATTAACATGCTCACACACCGTTCCCCGTTAACACTCTCACACACCGTTCCTCATTAACACTCTCACACACCGTTCCTCATTAACACTCTCACACACCGTTACCCATGAATACACTCTCACACCGTTCCTCATTAACACTGTCACACACCGTTCCCCGTTAACACTCTCACACACAATTCCCCATTAATACTCTCACACACCGTTCCCCATTATCACTCTCACACACTGTTCCCCATTAACACTCTCACCCACCGTTCTCCATTAACACTCTCACACACCGTTCCTCATTAACACTCTCACACACCGTTCCCCATAAATACACTCACACACAGCTCCCCATTAACACTCTCACACACCGTTCCCCATTAACACTCTCACTCACAGCTCCCCATTAACACTCTCACACACCGTTACCCATGAATGCACTCACACACCGTTCCCCTTTAACACTCTCACACACCGTTCCTCATTAACACTGTCACACAACGTTCCCCATTAACACTCTGACACACCGTTCCCCATTAACACTCTCACACACCGATCCTCATTAACATGCTCACACACCGTTCCACGTTAACACTCTCACACACCGTTCCTCATTAACACTGTCACACACCGTTCCCCATTAACACTGTCACACACCGTTCCCCATTACCACTCTCACACACCGTTCCTCATTAACACTCTCACACACCGTTGCCCGTTAACACTATCACACACCGTTCCCCGTTAACACTCTCAGGCACCGTTCCCCATGAATACACTCACACACCGTTCCCCTTTAACACTCTCACACACCGTTCCTCATTAACACTGTCACAAACCGTTCCCGGTTAACACTCTCACACACCGTTCCCCATTAACACTCTCACACACCGTTCCTCATTAACACTGACACACAGCATTCCACATTAATACTCTCACACACCGTTCCCCATTAACACTCTCACACACCGTTCCCCATTAACACTCTCACACACCGTTCTCCTTTAACACTCTCACACACCGTTCCCCATTAACACTCTCACACACCGTTCCTCATTAACACTGTCACACACCGTTCCCCGTTAACACTCTCACACACTGTTCCCCATTAATACTCTCACACACCGTTCCTCATTAACACTGTCACACAGCGTTCCCCATTAACACTCTCACACCGTTCCTCATTAACACTCTCACACAGAGTTCCCCATTAACACTCTCACACACCGTTCCCCATTAACACTCTCACACACCGTTCCTCATTAACACTGTCACACACCGTTCCCCATTAACACTCTCACACCGTTCCTCATTAACACTCTCACACACCGTTCCTCATTAACATGCTCACACGCCGTTCCCCGTTAACACTCTCACACACCGTTCCTCATTAACACTCTCACACACCGTTCCCCATTAACACTCTCACACACCGTTACCCATGAATACACTCTCACACCGTTCCTCATTAACACTCTCACACACCGTTCCCCGTTAACACTCTCACACACAATTCCCCATTAATACTCTCACACACCGTTCCCCATTATCACTCTCACACACTGTTCCCCATTAACACTCTCACACACCGTTCCCCATTAACACTCTCACCCACCGTTCTCCATTAACACTCTCACACACCGTTCCTCATTAACACTGTCACACACCGTTCCCCATTAACACTCTCACACACCGTTCCCCATCAATACACTTACACACCGTTCCCCATTAACACTCTCACACACCTTTCCCCGGTAACACTCTCACACACCGTTCCCCATTAACACTATCAAACACTGTTCCCCATTTACACTCTCACACACCGTTCCCCATTAACACTCTCACACACCGTTCCCCATTAACACTCTCACACACCGTTCTCCATTAACACTCTCACACACCGTTCCCCATTAACACTCTCACACACCGTTCCCCATTAACACTATCACACACCGTTCCCCATTAACACTCTCACACACTGTTTCTAATTAACACTCTCACACACCGTTCCTCATTAACACTCTCACACACCCTTCCCCATTAACACTCTCACACACAGTTCCTCATTTACACTCTCACATACTGTTCCCCATTAACACTCTCACACACCGTTCCTCATTAACACTCTCACACACCGTTCCTCATTAACACTCTCACACCGTTCCCCGTTAACACTGTCACACACTGTTCCCCATTAACACTGTCACACACCGTTCCCCGTTAACACTCTCACACACTGTTCCCCATTAACACTGTCACACACCGTTCCCCATTAACACTCTCACACCGTTCCTCATTAATACTCTCACACACAGTTCCCCATAAACACTCTCACACACTGTTCCCCATTAATACTCTCACACACCGTTCCTCATTAACACTGTCACACAGCGTTCCCCATTAACACTCTCATACCGTTCCTCATTAACACTCTCACTCACAGTTCTCCATTAACACTCTCACACACCGTTCCCCATTAACACTCTCACACACCGTTCCTCATTAACACTGTCACACACCGTTCCCCATTAACACTCTCACACCGTTCCTCATTAACACTCTCACACACCGTTCCTCATTAACATGCTCACACACCGTTCCCCGTTAACACTCTCACACACCGTTCCTCATTAACACTCTCACACACCGTTCCCCATTAACACTCTCACACACCGTTACCCATGAATACACTCTCACACCGTTCCTCATTAACACTGTCACACACCGTTCCCCGTTAACACTCTCACACACAATTTCCCATTAATACTCTCACACACCGTTCCCCATTAACACTCTCACCCACCGTTCTCCATTAACACTCTCACACACCGTTCCTCATTAACACTCTCACACACCGTTCCCCATAAATACACTCACACACAGCTCCCCATTAACACTCTCACACACCGTTCCCCGTTAACACTCTCACACACAGCTCCCCATTAACACTCTCACACACCGTTACCCATGAATGCACTCACACACCGTTCCCCTTTAACACTCTCACACACCGTTCACCATTAACACTGTCACACAACGTTCCCCATTAACACTCTGACACACCGTTCCCCATTAACACTCTCACACACCGATCGTCATTAACATGCTCACACACCGTTCCACGTTAACACTCTCACACACCGTTCCTCATTAACACTGTCACACACCGTTCCCCATTAACACTGTCACACACCGTTCCCCATTACCACTGTCACACACCGTTCCTCATTAACACTCTCACACACCGTTGCCCGTTAACACTATCACACACCGTTCCCCGTTAACACTCTCAGGCACCGTTCCCCATGAATACACTCACACACCGTTCCCCTTTAACACTCTCACACACCGTTCCTCATTAACACTGTCACACACCGTTCCCCGTTAACACTCTCACACACCGTTCACCATTAACACTCTCACACACCGTTCCTCATTAACACTGACACACAGCATTCCACATTAATACTCTCACACACCGTTCCCCATTAACACTCTCACACACCGTTCCCCATTAACACTCTCACACACCGTTCTCCATTAACACTCTCACACACCGTTCCCCATTAACACTCTCACACACCGTTCCTCATTAACACTGTCACACACTGTTCCTCATTAACACTCTCACACACCGTTCCCCATTAACACTCTCACACACCGTTCCCCATTAACACTGTCACACACCGTTCCCCATTACCACTGTCACACACCGTTCCTCATTAACACTCTCACACACCGTTCCCCTTTAACACTCTCACACACCGTTCCTCATTAACACTGTCACACACCGTTCCCCGTTAACACTCTCACACACCGTTCCCCATTAACACTCTCACACACCGTTCCTCATTAACACTCTCACACACCCTTCCCCATTACCACTCTCACACACCGTTCCTCATTAACACTCTCACACACCGTTCCCCATTAACACTCTCACACACCGTTCCCCATTAACACTCTCACACACCGTTCTCCATTAACACTCTCACACACCGTTCCCCATTAACACTCTCACACACCGTTCCCCATTAACACTGTCACACACCGTTCCCCATTAACACTCTCACACACTGTTTCTAATTAACACTCTCACACACCGTTCCTCATTAACACTCTCACACACCCTTCCCCATTAACACTCTCACACACAGTTCCTCATTTACACTCTCACATACTGTTCCCCATTAACACTCTCACACACTGTTCCTCATTAACACTCTCACACACCGTTCCTCATTAACAATCTCACACCGTTCCCCGTTAACACTGTCACACACTGTTCCCCATTAACACTGTCACACACCGTTCCCCGTTAACACTCTCACACACTGTTCCCCATTAACACTGTCACACACCGTTCCCCATTAACACTCTCACACCGTTCCTCATTAATAGTCTCACACACAGTTCCCCATTAACACTCTCACACACTGTTCCCCATTAATACTCTCACACACCGTTCCTCATTAACACTGTCACACAGCGTTCCCCATTAACACTCTCATACCGTTCCTCATTAACACTCTCACACACAGTTCTCCATTAACACTCTCACACACCGTTCCCCATTAACACTCTCACACACCGTTCCTCATTAACACTGTCACACACCGTTCCCCATTAACACTCTCACACCGTTCCTCATTAACACTCTCACACACCGTTCCTCATTAACATGCTCACACACCGTTCCCCGTTAACACTTTCACACACCGTTCCTCATTAACACTCTCACACACCGTTACCCATGAATACACTCTCACACCGTTCCTCATTAACACTGTCACACACCGTTCCAGTTAACACTCTCACACACAATTCCCCATTAATACTCTCACACACCGTTCCCCATTAACACTCTCACACACCGTTCCTCATTAACACTCTCACACACCGTTCCCCATAAATACACTCACACACAGCTCCCCATTAACACTCTCACACACCGTTCCCCGTTAACACTCTCACACACAGCTCCCCATTAACACTCTCACACACCGTTACCCATGAATGCACTCACACACCGTTCCCCTTTAACACTCTCACACACCGTTCACCATTAACACTGTCACACAACGTTCCCCATTAACACTCTGACACACCGTTCCCCATTAACACTCTCACACACCGATCGTCATTAACATGCTCACACACCGTTCCACGTTAACACTCTCACACACCGTTCCTCATTAACACTGTCACACACCGTTCCCCATGAACACTGTCACACACCGTTCCCCATTACCACTGTCACACACCGTTCCTCATTAACACTCTCACACACCGTTGCCCGTTAACACTATCACACACCGTTCCCCGTTAACACTCTCAGGCACCGTTCCCCATGAATACACTCACACACCGTTCCCCTTTAACACTCTCACACACCGTTCCTCATTAACACTGTCACACACCGTTCCCCGTTAACACTCTCACACACCGTTCCCCATTAACACTCTCACACACCGTTCCTCATTAACACTGACACACAGCATTCCACATTAATACTCTCACACACCGTTCCCCATTAACACTCTCACACACCGTTCCCCATTAACACTCTCACACACCGTTCCTCATTAACACTGTCAGACACCGTTCCTCATTAACACTCTCACACACTGTTCCCCATTAACACTGTCACACAGCGTTCCCCATTAACACTCTCACACACCGTTCCTCATTAACACGCTCACACACCGTTCCCCGTTAACACTCTCACACACTGTTCCCCATTAACACTGTCACACACCGTTCCCCGTTAACACTCTCACACACTGTTCCCCATTAATACTCTCACACACCGTTCCTCATTAACACTGTCACACAGCGTTCCCCATTAACACTCTCACACCGTTCCTCATTAACACTCTCACACAGAGTTCCCCATTAACACTCTCACACACCGTTCCCCATTAACACTCTCACACACCGTTCCTCATTAACACTGTCACACACCGTTCCCCATTAACACTCTCACACCGTTCCTCATTAACACTCTCACACACCGTTCCTCATTAACATGCTCACACACCGTTCCCCGTTAACACTCTCACACACCGTTCCTCATTAACACTCTCACACACCGTTCCCCATTAACACTCTCACACACCGTTACCCATGAATACACTCTCACACCGTTCCTCATTAACACTCTCACACACCGTTCCCCGTTAACACTCTCACACACAATTCCCCATTAATACTCTCACACACCGTTCCCCATTATCACTCTCACACACTGTTCCCCATTAACACTCTCACACACCGTTCCCCATTAACACTCTCACCCACCGTTCTCCATTAACACTCTCACACACCGTTCATCATTAACACTGTCACACACCGTTCCCCATTAACACTCTCACACACCGTTCCCCATCAATACACTTACACACCGTTCCCCATTAACACTCTCACACACCTTTCCCCGGTAACACTCTCACACACCGTTCCCCATTAACACTATCAAACACTGTTCCCCATTTACACTCTCACACACCGTTCCCCATTAACACTCTCACACACCGTTCCCCATTAACACTCTCACACACCGTTCTCCATTAACACTCTCACACACCGTTCCCCATTAACACTCTCACACACCGTTCCCCATTAACACTCTCACACACCGTTTCTCATTAACACTCTCACACACCGTTCCTCATTAACACTCTCACACACCGTTCCCCATTAACACTCTCACACACAGTTCCTCATTTACACGCTCACATACTGTTCCCCATTAACACTCTCACACACCGTTCCTCATTAACACTCTCACACACCGTTCTTCATTAACACTCTCACACACCGTTCCCCGTTAACACTGTCACACACTGTTCCCCATTAACACTGTCACACACCGTTCCCCGTTAACACTCTCACATACTGTTCCCCATTAACACTGTCACACACCGTTCCCCATTAACACTCTCACACCGTTCCTCATTAACACTCTCACACACAGTTCCCCATTAACACTCTCACACACTGTTCCCCATTAACACTCTCACACACCGTTCCTCATTAACACTCTCACACACCGTTCCCCATTAACACTCTCACACACAGTTCCTCATTTACACTCTCACATACTGTTCCCCATTAACACTCTCACACACCGTTCCTCATTAACACTCTCACACACCGTTCTTCATTAACACTCTCACACACCGTTCCCCGTTAACACTGTCACACACTGTTCCCCATTAACACTGTCACACACCGTTCCCCGTTAACACTCTCACACACTGTTCCCCATTAACACTGTCACACACCGTTCCCCATTAACACTCTCACACCGTTCCTCATTAACACTCTCACACACAGTTCCCCATTAACACTCTCACACACTGTTCCCCATTAATACTCTCACACACCGTTCCTCATTAACACTGTCACACAGCGTTCCCCATTAACACTCTCACACCGTTCCTCATTAACACTCTCACACACAGTTCCCCATTAACACTCTCACACACCGTTCCCCATTAACACTCTCACACACCGTTCCTCATTAACACTGTCACACACCGTTCCCCATTAACACTCTCACACCGTTCCTCATTAACACTCTCACACACCGTTCCTCATTAACATGCTCACACACCGTTCCCCGTTAACACTCTCACACACCGTTCCTCATTAACACTCTCACACACCGTTCCCCATTAACACTCTCACACACCGTTACCCATGAATACACTCTCACACCGTTCCTCATTAACACTGTCACACACCGTTCCCCGTTAACACTCTCACACACAATTCCCCATTAATACTCTCACACACCGTTCCCCATTAACACTCTCACCCACCGTTCTCCATTAACACTCTCACACACCGTTCCTCATTAACACTCTCACACACCGTTCCCCATAAATACACTCACACACAGCTCCCCATTAACACTCTCACACACCGTTCCCCGTTAACACTCTCACACACAGCTCCCCATTAACACTCTCACACACCGTTACCCATGAATGCACTCACACACCGTTCCCCTTTAACACTCTCACACACCGTTCACCATTAACACTGTCACACAACGTTCCCCATTAACACTCTGACACACCGTTCCCCATTAACACTCTCACACACCGAACGTCATTAACATCCTCACACACCGTTCCACGTTAACACTCTCACACACCGTTCCTCATTAACACTGTCACACACCGTTCCCCATTAATACTGTCACACACCGTTCCCCATTACCACTGTCACACACCGTTCCTCATTAACACTCTCACACACCGTTGCCCGTTAACACTATCACACACCGTTCCCTGTTAACACTCTCAGGCACCGTTCCCCATGAATACACTCACACACCGTTCCCCTTTAACACTCTCACACACCGTTCCTCATTAACACTGTCACACACCGTTCCCCGCTAACACTCTCACACACCGTTCCCCATTAACACTCTCACACACCGTTCCTCATTAACACTGACAAACAGCATTCCACATTAATACTCTCACACACCGTTCCCCATTAACACTCTCACACACCGTTCCCCATTAACACTCTCACACACCGTTCTCCATTAACACTCTCACACACCGTTCCCCATTAACACTCTCACACACCGTTCCTCATTAACACTGTCACACACCGTTCCTCATTAACACTCTCACACACCGTTCCCCATTAACACTCTCACACACCTTTCCCCGGTAACACTCTCACACACCGTTCCCCATTAACACTATCAAACACTGTTCCCCATTTGCACTCTCACACACCGTTCCCCATTAACACTCTCACACACCGTTCCCCATTAACACTCTCACACACCGTTCTCCATTAACACTCTCACACACCGTTCCCCATTAACACTCTCACACACCGTTCCCCATTAACACTCTCACACACCGTTCCCCATTAACACTGTCACACACTGTTCCCCATTAACACTGTCACACACCGTTCCCCGTTAACACTTTCACACACTGTTCCCCATTAACACTGTCACACACCGTTCCCCATTAACACTCTCACACCGTTCCTCATTAACACTCTCACACACAGTTCCCCATTAACACTCTCACACACTGTTCCCCATTAATACTCTCACACACCGTTCCTCATTAACACTGTCACACAGCGTTCCCCATTAACACTCTCACACCGTTCCTCATTAACACTCTCACACACAGTTCCCCATTAACACTCTCACACACCGTTCCCCATTAACACTCTCACACACCGTTCCTCATTAACACTGTCACACACCGTTCCCCATTAACACTCTCACACCGTTCCTCATTAACACTCTCACACACCGTTCCTCATTAACATGCTCACACACCGTTCCCCGTTAACACTCTCACACACCGTTCCTCATTAACACTCTCACACACAGTTCCCCATTAACACTCTCACACACCGTTACCCATGAATACACTCTCACACCGTTCCTCATTAACACTGTCACACACCGTTCCCCGTTAACACTCTCACACACAATTCCCCATTAATACTCTCACACACCGTTCCCCATTATCACTCTCACACACTGTTCCCCGTTAACACTCTCACACACCGTTCCCCATTAACACTCTCACACACCGTTCCCCATTAACACTGTCACACACCGTTCCCCATTAACACTCTCACACACTGTTTCTCATTAACACTCTCACACACCGTTCCTCATTAACACTCTTACACACCCTTCCCCATTAACACTCTCACACACAGTTCCTCATTTACACTCTCACATACTGTTCCCCATTAACACTCTCACACACCGTTCCCAATTAACACTCTCACACACCGTTCCCCATTAACACTGTCACACACTGTTCCCCATTAACACTGTCACACACCGTTCCCCGTTAACACTCTCACACACTGTTCCCCATTAACACTGTCACACACCGTTCCCCATTAACACTCTCACACCGTTCCTCATTAACACTCTCACACACAGTTCCCCATTAACACTCTCACACACAGTTCCCCATTAATACTCTCACACACCGTTCCTCATTAACACTGTCACACACCGTTCCCCATTAACACTCTCACACCGTTCCTCATTAACACTCTCACACACCGTTCCTCATTAACATGCTCACACACCGTTCCCCGTTAACACTCTCACACACAATTCCCCATTAATACTCTCACACACCGTTCCCCATTATCACTCTCACACACTGTTCCCCGCGAACACTCTCACACACCGTTCCCCATTAACACTCTCACCCACCGTTCTCCATTAACACTCTCACACACCGTTCCTCATTAACACTGTCACACACCGTTCCTCATTAACACTCTCACACACCGTTCCCCATTAACACTCTCACACACCGTTACCCATGAATACACTCTCACACCGTTCCTCATTAACACTGTCACACACCGTTCCCCGTTAACACTCTCACACACAATTCCCCATTAATATTCTCACACACCGTTCCCCATTATCACTCTCACACACTGTTCCCCGTTAACACTCTCACACACCGTTCCCCATTAACACTCTCACCCACCGTTCTCCATTAACACTCTCACACACCGTTCCTCATTAAAACTCTCACACACCATTCCCCATAAATACACTCACACACAGCTCCCCATTAACACTCTCACACACCGTTCCCCGTTAACACTCTCACACACAGCTCCCCATTAACACTCTCACACACCGTTACCCATGAATGCACTCACACACCGTTCCTCATTAACACTCTCACACACCGTTCATCATTAACACTGTCACACAACGTTCCCCATTAACACTCTGACACACCGTTCCCCATTAACACTCTCACACACCGATCCTCATTAACATGCTCACACACCGTTCCACGTTAACACTCTCACACACCGTTCCTCATTAACACTGTCACACACCGTTCCCCATTAACACTCTCACCCACCGTTCTCCATTAACACTCTCACACACCGTTCCTCATTAACACTGTCACACACCATTCCCCATTGACACTCTCACACACCGTTCCCCATCAATACACTTACACACCGTTCCCCATTAACACTCTCACACACCTTTCCCCGGTAACACACTCACACACCGTTCTCCATTAACACTCTCACACACCGTTACCCATAAATGCACTCACACACCGTTCCCCATTAACACTCTCACACACCGTTCACCATTAACACTGTCACACAACGTTCCCCATTAACACTCTCACACACCGTTCCCCATTAACACTCTCACACACCGTTCCTCATTAACACTCTCACACACCGTTACTCGTTAACACTATCACACACCGTTCCCCGTTAACTCTCTCACGCACCGTTCCCCATGAATACACTCACACACCGTTCCGCATTAACTCTCTCACACACCGTTCCTCATTAACACTGTCACACACCGTTACCCATGAATACACTGTCACACCATTCTTCATTAACACTGTCACACACCGTTCCCCATTAACACTCTCACACACCGTTCCTCATTAACACTGTCACACAGCATTCCCCATTAATACTCTCACACACCGTTCCCCATTAACACTCTCACACACCGTTCCCCATTAACACTCTCACACACCGTTCTCCATTTACACTCTCACACAGCGTTCCCCATTAACACTGTCACACACCGTTCCTCATTAACACTGTCACACACCGTTCCCCATTAACACTGTCACACACCGTTCCCCATTAACACTCTCACACACTGTTTCTCATTAACACTCTCACACACCGTTCCTCATTTACACTCTCACATACTGTTCCCCGTTAACACTCTCACACACAGTTCCTCATTTACACTCTCACATACTGTTCCCCATTAACACTCTCACACACCGTTCCTCATTAACACTCTCACACACCGTTCCTCATTAACACTCTCACACACCGTTCCCCGTTAGCACTGTCACACACTGTTCCCCATTAACACTGTCACACACCGTTCCCCGTTAACACTCTCACACACTGTTCCGCATTAACACTGACACACACCGTTCCCCATTAACACTCTCACACCGTTCCTCATTAACACTCTCACACACAGTTCCCCATTAACACTCTCACACACTGTTCCCCATTAATACTCTCACACACCGTTCCTCATTAACACTGTCACACAGCGTTCCCCATTAACACTCTCACACCGTTCCTCATTAACACTCTCACACACAGTTCCCCATTAACACTCTCACACACCGTTCCCCATTAACACTCTCACACACCGTTCCTCATTAACACTGTCACACACCGTTCCCCATTAACACTCTCACACCGTTCCTCATTAACACTCTCACACACCATTCCTCATTAACATGCTCACACACCGTTCCCCGTTAACACTCTCACACACCGTTCCTCATTAACACTCTCACACACCGTTCCTCATTAACACTCTCACACACCGTTACCCATGAATACACTCTCACACCGTTCCTCATTAACACTGTCACACACCGTTCCCCGTTAACACTCTCACACACAATTCCCCATTAATACTCTCACACACCGTTCCCCATTATCACTCTCACACACTGTTCCCCATTAACACTCTCACCCACCGTTCTCCATTAACACTCTCACACACCGTTCCTCATTAACACTCTCACACACCGTTCCCCATAAATACACTCACACACAGCTCCCCATTAACACTCTCACACACCGTTCCCCATTAACACTCTCACTCACAGCTCCCCATTAACACTCTCACACACCGTTACCCATGAATGCACTCACACACCGTTCCCCTTTAACACTCTCACACACCGTTCCTCATTAACACTGTCACACAACGTTCCCCATTAACACTCTGACACACCGTTCCCCATTAACACTCTCACACACCGATCCTCATTAACATGCTCACACACCGTTCCACGTTAACACTCTCACACACCGTTCCTCATTAACACTGTCACACACCGTTCCCCATTAACACTGTCACACACCGTTCCCCATTACCACTCTCACACACCGTTCCTCATTAACACTCTCACACACCGTTGCCCGTTAACACTATCACACACCGTTCCCCGTTAACACTCTCAGGCACCGTTCCCCATGAATACACTCACACACCGTTCCCCTTTAACACTCTCACACACCGTTCCTCATTAACACTGTCACAAACCGTTCCCGGTTAACACTCTCACACACCGTTCCCCATTAACACTCTCACACACCGTTCCTCATTAACACTGACACACAGCATTCCACATTAATACTCTCACACACCGTTCCCCATTAACACTCTCACACACCGTTCCCCATTAACACTCTCACACACCGTTCTCCTTTAACACTCTCACACACCGTTCCCCATTAACACTCTCACACACCGTTCCTCATTAACACTGTCACACACCGTTCCCCGTTAACACTCTCACACACTGTTCCCCATTAATACTCTCACACACCGTTCCTCATTAACACTGTCACACAGCGTTCCCCATTAACACTCTCACACCGTTCCTCATTAACACTCTCACACAGAGTTCCCCATTAACACTCTCACACACCGTTCCCCATTAACACTCTCACACACCGTTCCTCATTAACACTGTCACACACCGTTCCCCATTAACACTCTCACACCGTTCCTCATTAACACTCTCACACACCGTTCCTCATTAACATGCTCACACGCCGTTCCCCGTTAACACTCTCACACACCGTTCCTCATTAACACTCTCACACACCGTTCCCCATTAACACTCTCACACACCGTTACCCATGAATACACTCTCACACCGTTCCTCATTAACACTCTCACACACCGTTCCCCGTTAACACTCTCACACACAATTCCCCATTAATACTCTCACACACCGTTCCCCATTATCACTCTCACACACTGTTCCCCATTAACACTCTCACACACCGTTCCCCATTAACACTCTCACCCACCGTTCTCCATTAACACTCTCACACACCGTTCCTCATTAACACTGTCACACACCGTTCCCCATTAACACTCTCACACACCGTTCCCCATCAATACACTTACACACCGTTCCCCATTAACACTCTCACACACCTTTCCCCGGTAACACTCTCACACACCGTTCCCCATTAACACTATCAAACACTGTTCCCCATTTACACTCTCACACACCGTTCCCCATTAACACTCTCACACACCGTTCCCCATTAACACTCTCACACACCGTTCTCCATTAACACTCTCACACACCGTTCCCCATTAACACTCTCACACACCGTTCCCCATTAACACTATCACACACCGTTCCCCATTAACACTCTCACACACTGTTTCTAATTAACACTCTCACACACCGTTCCTCATTAACACTCTCACACACCCTTCCCCATTAACACTCTCACACACAGTTCCTCATTTACACTCTCACATACTGTTCCCCATTAACACTCTCACACACCGTTCCTCATTAACACTCTCACACACCGTTCCTCATTAACACTCTCACACCGTTCCCCGTTAACACTGTCACACACTGTTCCCCATTAACACTGTCACACACCGTTCCCCGTTAACACTCTCACACACTGTTCCCCATTAACACAGTCACACACCGTTCCCCATTAACACTCTCACACCGTTCCTCATTAATACTCTCACACACAGTTCCCCATTAACACTCTCACACACTGTTCCCCATTAATACTCTCACACACCGTTCCTCATTAACACTGTCACACAGCGTTCCCCATTAACACTCTCATACCGTTCCTCATTAACACTCTCACTCACAGTTCTCCATTAACACTCTCACACACCGTTCCCCATTAACACTCTCACACACCGTTCCTCATTAACACTGTCACACACCGTTCCCCATTAACACTCTCACACCGTTCCTCATTAACACTCTCACACACCGTTCCTCATTAACATGCTCACACACCGTTCCCCGTTAACACTCTCACACACCGTTCCTCATTAACACTCTCACACACCGTTCCCCATTAACACTCTCACACACCGTTACCCATGAATACACTCTCACACCGTTCCTCATTAACACTGTCACACACCGTTCCCCGTTAACACTCTCACACACAATTTCCCATTAATACTCTCACACACCGTTCCCCATTAACACTCTCACCCACCGTTCTCCATTAACACTCTCACACACCGTTCCTCATTAACACTCTCACACACCGTTCCCCATAAATACACTCACACACAGCTCCCCATTAACACTCTCACACACCGTTCCCCGTTAACACTCTCACACACAGCTCCCCATTAACACTCTCACACACCGTTACCCATGAATGCACTCACACACCGTTCCCCTTTAACACTCTCACACACCGTTCACCATTAACACTGTCACACAACGTTCCCCATTAACACTCTGACACACCGTTCCCCATTAACACTCTCACACACCGATCGTCATTAACATGCTCACACACCGTTCCACGTTAACACTCTCACACACCGTTCCTCATTAACACTGTCACACACCGTTCCCCATTAACACTGTCACACACCGTTCCCCATTACCACTGTCACACACCGTTCCTCATTAACACTCTCACACACCGTTGCCCGTTAACACTATCACACACCGTTCCCCGTTAACACTCTCAGGCACCGTTCCCCATGAATACACTCACACACCGTTCCCCTTTAACACTCTCACACACCGTTCCTCATTAACACTGTCACACACCGTTCCCCGTTAACACTCTCACACACCGTTCACCATTAACACTCTCACACACCGTTCCTCATTAACACTGACACACAGCATTCCACATTAATACTCTCACACACCGTTCCCCATTAACACTCTCACACACCGTTCCCCATTAACACTCTCACACACCGTTCTCCATTAACACTCTCACACACCGTTCCCCATTAACACTCTCACACACCGTTCCTCATTAACACTGTCACACACTGTTCCTCATTAACACTCTCACACACCGTTCCCCATTAACACTCTCACACACCGTTCCCCATTAACACTGTCACACACCGTTCCCCATTACCACTGTCACACACCGTTCCTCATTAACACTCTCACACACCGTTCCCCTTTAACACTCTCACACACCGTTCCTCATTAACACTGTCACACACCGTTCCCCGTTAACACTCTCACACACCGTTCCCCATTAACACTCTCACACACCGTTCCTCATTAACACTCTCACACACCCTTCCCCATTACCACTCTCACACACCGTTCCTCATTAACACTCTCACACACCGTTCCCCATTAACACTCTCACACACCGTTCCCCATTAACACTCTCACACACCGTTCTCCATTAACACTCTCACACACCGTTCCCCATTAACACTCTCACACACCGTTCCCCATTAACACTGTCACACACCGTTCCCCATTAACACTCTCACACACTGTTTCTAATTAACACTCTCACACACCGTTCCTCATTAACACTCTCACACACCCTTCCCCATTAACACTCTCACACACAGTTCCTCATTTACACTCTCACATACTGTTCCCCATTAACACTCTCACACACTGTTCCTCATTAACACTCTCACACACCGTTCCTCATTAACAATCTCACACCGTTCCCCGTTAACACTGTCACACACTGTTCCCCATTAACACTGTCACACACCGTTCCCCGTTAACACTCTCACACACTGTTCCCCATTAACACTGTCACACACCGTTCCCCATTAACACTCTCACACCGTTCCTCATTAATAGTCTCACACACAGTTCCCCATTAACACTCTCACACACTGTTCCCCATTAATACTCTCACACACCGTTCCTCATTAACACTGTCACACAGCGTTCCCCATTAACACTCTCATACCGTTCCTCATTAACACTCTCACACACAGTTCTCCATTAACACTCTCACACACCGTTCCCCATTAACACTCTCACACACCGTTCCTCATTAACACTGTCACACACCGTTCCCCATTAACACTCTCACACCGTTCCTCATTAACACTCTCACACACCGTTCCTCATTAACATGCTCACACACCGTTCCCCGTTAACACTTTCACACACCGTTCCTCATTAACACTCTCACACACCGTTACCCATGAATACACTCTCACACCGTTCCTCATTAACACTGTCACACACCGTTCCAGTTAACACTCTCACACACAATTCCCCATTAATACTCTCACACACCGTTCCCCATTAACACTCTCACACACCGTTCCTCATTAACACTCTCACACACCGTTCCCCATAAATACACTCACACACAGCTCCCCATTAACACTCTCACACACCGTTCCCCGTTAACACTCTCACACACAGCTCCCCATTAACACTCTCACACACCGTTACCCATGAATGCACTCACACACCGTTCCCCTTTAACACTCTCACACACCGTTCACCATTAACACTGTCACACAACGTTCCCCATTAACACTCTGACACAACGTTCCCCATTAACACTCTCACACACCGATCGTCATTAACATGCTCACACACCGTTCCACGTTAACACTCTCACACACCGTTCCTCATTAACACTGTCACACACCGTTCCCCATGAACACTGTCACACACCGTTCCCCATTACCACTGTCACACACCGTTCCTCATTAACACTCTCACACACCGTTGCCCGTTAACACTATCACACACCGTTCCCCGTTAACACTCTCAGGCACCGTTCCCCATGAATACACTCACACACCGTTCCCCTTTAACACTCTCACACACCGTTCCTCATTAACACTGTCACACACCGTTCCCCGTTAACACTCTCACACACCGTTCCCCATTAACACTCTCACACACCGTTCCTCATTAACACTGACACACAGCATTCCACATTAATACTCTCACACACCGTTCCCCATTAACACTCTCACACACCGTTCCCCATTAACACTCTCACACACCGTTCCTCATTAACACTGTCAGACACCGTTCCTCATTAACACTCTCACACACTGTTCCCCATTAACACTGTCACACAGCGTTCCCCATTAACACTCTCACACACCGTTCCTCATTAACACGCTCACACACCGTTCCCCGTTAACACTCTCACACACTGTTCCCCATTAACACTGTCACACACCGTTCCCCGTTAACACTCTCACACACTGTTCCCCATTAATACTCTCACACACCGTTCCTCATTAACACTGTCACACAGCGTTCCCCATTAACACTCTCACACCGTTCCTCATTAACACTCTCACACAGAGTTCCCCATTAACACTCTCACACACCGTTCCCCATTAACACTCTCACACACCGTTCCTCATTAACACTGTCACACACCGTTCCCCATTAACACTCTCACACCGTTCCTCATTAACACTCTCACACACCGTTCCTCATTAACATGCTCACACACCGTTCCCCGTTAACACTCTCACACACCGTTCCTCATTAACACTCTCACACACCGTTCCCCATTAACACTCTCACACACTGTTACCCATGAATACACTCTCACACCGTTCCTCATTAACACTCTCACACACCGTTCCCCGTTAACACTCTCACACACAATTCCCCATTAATACTCTCACACACCGTTCCCCATTATCACTCTCACACACTGTTCCCCATTAACACTCTCACACACCGTTCCCCATTAACACTCTCACCCACCGTTCTCCATTAACACTCTCACACACCGTTCATCATTAACACTGTCACACACCGTTCCCCATTAACACTCTCACACACCGTTCCCCATCAATACACTTACACACCGTTCCCCATTAACACTCTCACACACCTTTCCCCGGTAACACTCTCACACACCGTTCCCCATTAACACTATCAAACACTGTTCCCCATTTACACTCTCACACACCGTTCCCCATTAACACTCTCACACACCGTTCTCCATTAACACTCTCACACACCGTTCCCCATTAACACTCTCACACACCGTTCCCCATTAACACTCTCACACACCGTTTCTCATTAACACTCTCACACACCGTTCCTCATTAACACTCTCACACACCGTTCCCCATTAACACTCTCACACACAGTTCCTCATTTACACGCTCACATACTGTTCCCCATTAACACTCTCACACACCGTTCCTCATTAACACTCTCACACACCGTTCTTCATTAACACTCTCACACACCGTTCCCCGTTAACACTGTCACACACTGTTCCCCATTAACACTGTCACACACCGTTCCCCGTTAACACTCTCACATACTGTTCCCCATTAACACTGTCACACACCGTTCCCCATTAACACTCTCACACCGTTCCTCATTAACACTCTCACACACAGTTCCCCATTAACACTCTCACACACTGTTCCCCATTAATACTCTCACACACCGTTCCTCATTAACACTGTCACACAGCGTTCCCCATTAACACTCTCACACCGTTCCTCATTAACACTCTCACACACCGTTCCTCATTAACACTCTCACACACCGTTCCCCATTAACACTCTCACACACAGTTCCTCATTTACACTCTCACATACTGTTCCCCATTAACACTCTCACACACCGTTCCTCATTAACACTCTCACACACCGTTCTTCATTAACACTCTCACACACCGTTCCCCGTTAACACTGTCACACACTGTTCCCCATTAACACTGTCACACACCGTTCCCCGTTAACACTCTCACACACTGTTCCCCATTAACACTGTCACACACCGTTCCCCATTAACACTCTCACACCGTTCCTCATTAACACTCTCACACACAGTTCCCCATTAACACTCTCACACACTGTTCCCCATTAATACTCTCACACACCGTTCCTCATTAACACTGTCACACAGCGTTCCCCATTAACACTCTCACACCGTTCCTCATTAACACTCTCACACACAGTTCCCCATTAACACTCTCACACACCGTTCCCCATTAACACTCTCACACACCGTTCCTCATTAACACTGTCACACACCGTTCCCCATTAACACTCTCACACCGTTCCTCATTAACACTCTCACACACCGTTCCTCATTAACATGCTCACACACCGTTCCCCGTTAACACTCTCACACACCGTTCCTCATTAACACTCTCACACACCGTTCCCCATTAACACTCTCACACACCGTTACCCATGAATACACTCTCACACCGTTCCTCATTAACACTGTCACACACCGTTCCCCGTTAACACTCTCACACACAATTCCCCATTAATACTCTCACACACCGTTCCCCATTAACACTCTCACCCACCGTTCTCCATTAACACTCTCACACACCGTTCCTCATTAACACTCTCACACACCGTTCCCCATAAATACACTCACACACAGCTCCCCATTAACACTCTCACACACCGTTCCCCGTTAACACTCTCACACACAGCTCCCCATTAACACTCTCACACACCGTTACCCATGAATGCACTCACACACCGTTCCCCTTTAACACTCTCACACACCGTTCACCATTAACACTGTCACACAACGTTCCCCATTAACACTCTGACACACCGTTCCCCATTAACACTCTCACACACCGAACGTCATTAACATCCTCACACACCGTTCCACGTTAACACTCTCACACACCGTTCCTCATTAACACTGTCACACACCGTTCCCCATTAATACTGTCACACACCGTTCCCCATTACCACTGTCACACACCGTTCCTCATTAACACTCTCACACACCGTTGCCCGTTAACACTATCACACACCGTTCCCTGTTAACACTCTCAGGCACCGTTCCCCATGAATACACTCACACACCGTTCCCCTTTAACACTCTCACACACCGTTCCTCATTAACACTGTCACACACCGTTCCCCGCTAACACTCTCACACACCGTTCCCCATTAACACTCTCACACACCGTTCCTCATTAACACTGACAAACAGCATTCCACATTAATACTCTCACACACCGTTCCCCATTAACACTCTCACACACCGTTCCCCATTAACACTCTCACACACCGTTCTCCATTAACACTCTCACACACCGTTCCCCATTAACACTCTCACACACCGTTCCTCATTAACACTGTCACACACCGTTCCTCATTAACACTCTCACACACCGTTCCCCATTAACACTCTCACACACCTTTCCCCGGTAACACTCTCACACACCGTTCCCCATTAACACTATCAAACACTGTTCCCCATTTGCACTCTCACACACCGTTCCCCATTAACACTCTCACACACCGTTCCCCATTAACACTCTCACACACCGTTCTCCATTAACACTCTCACACACCGTTCCCCATTAACACTCTCACACACCGTTCCCCATTAACACTGTCACACACCGTTCCCCATTAACACTCTCACACACTGTTTCTCATTAACACTCTCACACACCGCTCCTCATTAACACTCTCACACACCGTTCCCCATTAACACTCTCACACACAGTTCCTCATTTACACTCTCACATACTGTTCCCCATTAACACTCTCACACACCATTCCTCATTAACACTCTCACACACCGTTCCTCATTAACACTCTCACACACCGTTCCCCGTTAACACTGTCACACACTGTTCCCCATTAACACTGTCACACACCGTTCCCCGTTAACACTCTCACACACTGTTCCCCATTAACACTGTCACACACCGTTCCCCATTAACACTCTCACACCGTTCCTCATTAACACTCTCACACACAGTTCCCCATTAACACTCTCACACACTGTTCCCCATTAATACTCTCACACACCGTTCCTCATTAACACTGTCACACAGCGTTCCCCATTAACACTCTCACACCGTTCCTCATTAACACTCTCACACACAGTTCCCCATTAACACTCTCACACACCGTTCCCCATTAACACTCTCACACACCGTTCCTCATTAACACTGTCACACACCGTTCCCCATTAACACTCTCACACCGTTCCTCATTAACACTCTCACACACCGTTCCTCATTAACATGCTCACACACCGTTCCCCGTTAACACTCTCACACACCGTTCCTCATTAACACTCTCACACACCGTTCCCCATTAACACTCTCACACACCGTTACCCATGAATACACTCTCACACCGTTCCTCATTAACACTGTCACACACCGTTCCCCGTTAACACTCTCACACACAATTCCCCATTAATACTCTCACACACCGTTCCCCATTATCACTCTCACACACTGTTCCCCGCTAACACTCTCACACACCGTTCCCCATTAACACTCTCACCCACCGTTCCCCATTAACACTCTCACACACCGTTCCTCATTAACACTCTCACACACCGTTCCCCATTAACACTCTCACACACCGTTACCCATGAATACACTCTCACACCGTTCCTCATTAACACTGTCACACACCGTTCCCCGTTAACACTCTCACACACAATTCCCCATTAATACTCTCAC
The DNA here is from genome assembly GCF_030028105.1 of Mobula birostris. Taxonomy (NCBI): domain Eukaryota; kingdom Metazoa; phylum Chordata; class Chondrichthyes; order Myliobatiformes; family Myliobatidae; genus Mobula; species Mobula birostris. The sequence continues at coordinate 91,490 of NW_027274114.1, forward strand.
ACACCGTTCCCCATTATCACTCTCACACACTGTTCCCCGCTAACACTCTCACACCGTTCCTCATTAACACTCTCACACACAGTTCCCCATTAACACTCTCTCACACCGTTCCCCATTAACACTCTCACACACCGTTCCTCATTAACACTGTCACACACCGTTCCCCATTAACACTCTCACACCGTTCCTCATTAACACTCTCACACACCGTTCCTCATTAACATGCTCACACACCGTTCCCCGTTAACACTCTCACACACCGTTCCTCATTAACACTCTCACACACCGTTCCCCATTAACACTCTCACACACCGTTACCCATGAATACACTCTCACACCGTTCCTCATTAACACTGTCACACACCGTTCCCCGTTAACACTCTCACACACAATTCCCCATTAATACTCTCACACACCGTTCCCCATTATCACTCTCACACACTGTTCCCCGCTAACACTCTCACACACCGCTCCCCATTAACACTCTCACCCACCGTTCTCCATTAACACTCTCACACACGGTTCCTCATTAACACTGTCACACACCGTTCCTCATTAACACTCTCACACACCGTTCCCCATTAACACTCTCACACACCGTTACCCATGAATACACTCTCACACCGTTCCTCATTAACACTGTCACACACCGTTCCCCGTTAACACTCTCACACACAATTCCCCATTAATACTCTCACACACCGTTCCCCATTATCACTCTCACACACTGTTCCCCGCTAACACTCTCACACACCGCTCCCCATTAACACTCTCACCCACCGTTCTCCATTAACACTCTCACACACGGTTCCTCATTAACACTGTCACACACCGTTCCTCATTAACACTCTCACACACCGTTCCCCATTAACACTCTCACCCACCGTTCTCCATTAACACTCTCACACACCGTTCCCCATTAACACTCTCACACCGTTCCTCATTAACACTCTCACACACCGTTCCTCATTAACATGCTCACACACCGTTCCCCGTTAACACTCTCACACACCGTTCCTCATTAACACTCTCACACACCGTTCCCCATTAACACTCTCACACACCGTTACCCATGAATACACTCTCACACCGTTCCTCATTAACACTCTCACACACCATTCCCCGTTAACACTCTCACACACAATTCCCCATTAATACTCTCACACACCGTTCCCCATTATCACTCTCACACACTGTTCCCCGCTAACACTCTCACACACCGCTCCCCATTAACACTCTCACCCACCGTTCTCCATTAACACTCTCACACACGGTTCCTCATTAACACTGTCACACACCGTTCCTCATCAACACTCTCACACACCGTTCCCCATTAACACTCTCACACACCGTTACCCATGAATACACTCTCACACCGTTCCTCATTAACACTGTCACACACCGTTCCCCGTTAACACTCTCACACACAATTCCCCATTAATACTCTCACACACCGTTCCCCATTAACCCTCTCACCCACCGTTCTCCATTAACACTCTCACACACCGTTCCTCATTAACACTCTCACACACCGTTCCCCATAAATACACTCACACACAGCTCCCCATTAACACTCTCACACACCGTTCCCCGTTAACACTCTCACACACAGCTCCCCATTAACACTCTCACACACCGTTACCCATGAATGCACTCACACACCGTTCCCCTTTAACACTCTCACACACCGTTCACCATTAACACTGTCACACAACGTTCCCCATTAACACTCTGACACACCGTTCCCCATTAACACTCTCACACACCGATCGTCATTAACATGCTCACACACCGTTCCACGTTAACACTCTCACACACCGTTCCTCATTAACACTGTCACACACCGTTCCCCATTAACACTGTCACACACCGTTCCTCATTAACACTCTCACACACCGTTGCCCGTTAACACTATCACACACCGTTCCCCATTAACACTCTCAGGCACCGTTCCCCATGAATACACTCACACACCGTTCCCCTTTAACACTCTCACACACCGTTCCTCATTAACACTGTCACACACCGTTCCCCGCTAACACTCTCACACACCGTTCCCCATTAACACTCTCACACACCGTTCCTCATTAACACTGACAAACAGCATTCCACATTAATACTCTCACACACCGTTCCCCATTAACACTCTCACACACCGTTCCCCATTAACACTCTCACACACCGTTCTCCATTAACACTCTCACACACCGTTCCCCATTAACACTCTCACACACCGTTCCTCATTAACACTGTCACACACCGTTCCCCGTTAACACTCTCACACACCGTTCCCCATTAACACTCTCACACACCGTTCCTCATTAACACTGACACACAGCATTCCACATTAATACTCTCACACACCGTTCCCCATTAACACTCTCACACACCGTTCCCCATTAACACTCTCACACACCGTTCCTCATTAACACTGTCACACACCGTTCCCCATTAACACTCTCACACCGTTCCTCATTAACACTCTCACACACCGTTCCTCATTAACATGCTCACACACCGTTCCCCGTTAACACTCTCACACACCGTTCCTCATTAACACTCTCACACACCGTTCCCCATTAACACTCTCACACACCGTTACCCATGAATACACTCTCACACCGTTCCTCATTAACACTGTCACACACCGTTCCCCGTTAACACTCTCACACACAATTCCCCATTAATACTCTCACACACCGTTCCCCATTATCACTCTCACACACTGTTCCCCGCTAACACTCTCACACACCGTTCCCCATTAACACTCTCACCCACCGTTCCCCATTAACACTCTCACACACCGTTCCTCATTAACACTCTCACACACCGTTCCCCATTAACACTCTCACACACCGTTACCCATGAATACACTCTCACACCGTTCCTCATTAACACTGTCACACACCGTTCCCCGTTAACACTCTCACACACAATTCCCCATTAATACTCTCACACACCGTTCCCCATTATCACTCTCACACACTGTTCCCCGCTAACACTCTCACACGGTTCCTCATTAACACTCTCACACACAGTTCCCCATTAACACTCTCTCACACCGTTCCCCATTAACACTCTCACACACCGTTCCTCATTAACACTGTCACACACCGTTCCCCATTAACACTCTCACACCGTTCCTCATTAACACTCTCACACACCGTTCCTCATTAACATGCTCACACACCGTTCCCCGTTAACACTCTCACACACCGTTCCTCATTAACACTCTCACACACCGTTCCCCATTAACACTCTCACACACCGTTACCCATGAATACACTCTCACACCGTTCCTCATTAACACTGTCACACACCGTTCCCCGTTAACACTCTCACACACAATTCCCCATTAATACTCTCACACACCGTTCCCCATTATCACTCTCACACACTGTTCCCCGCTAACACTCTCACACACCGCTCCCCATTAACACTCTCACCCACCGTTCTCCATTAACACTCTCACACACGGTTCCTCATTAACACTGTCACACACCGTTCCTCATTAACACTCTCACACACCGTTCCCCATTAACACTCTCACACACCGTTACCCATGAATACACTCTCACACCGTTCCTCATTAACACTGTCACACACCGTTCCCCGTTAACACTCTCACACACAATTCCCCATTAATACTCTCACACACCGTTCCCCATTAACACTCTCACCCACCGTTCTCCATTAACACTCTCACACACCGTTCCCCATTAACACTCTCACACCGTTCCTCATTAACACTCTCACACACCGTTCCTCATTAACATGCTCACACACCGTTCCCCGTTAACACTCTCACACACCGTTCCTCATTAACACTCTCACACACCGTTCCCCATTAACACTCTCACACACCGTTACCCATGAATACACTCTCACACCGTTCCTCATTAACACTCTCACACACCATTCCCCGTTAACACTCTCACACACAATTCCCCATTAATACTCTCACACACCGTTCCCCATTATCACTCTCACACACTGTTCCCCGCTAACACTCTCACACACCGCTCCCCATTAACACTCTCACCCACCGTTCTCCATTAACACTCTCACACACGGTTCCTCATTAACACTGTCACACACCGTTCCTCATCAACACTCTCACACACCGTTCCCCATTAACACTCTCACACACCGTTACCCATGAATACACTCTCACACCGTTCCTCATTAACACTGTCACACACCGTTCCCCGTTAACACTCTCACACACAATTCCCCATTAATACTCTCACACACCGTTCCCCATTAACCCTCTCACCCACCGTTCTCCATTAACACTCTCACACACCGTTCCTCATTAACACTCTCACACACCGTTCCCCATAAATACACTCACACACAGCTCCCCATTAACACTCTCACACACCGTTCCCCGTTAACACTCTCACACACAGCTCCCCATTAACACTCTCACACACCGTTACCCATGAATGCACTCACACACCGTTCCCCTTTAACACTCTCACACACCGTTCACCATTAACACTGTCACACAACGTTCCCCATTAACACTCTGACACACCGTTCCCCATTAACACTCTCACACACCGATCGTCATTAACATGCTCACACACCGTTCCACGTTAACACTCTCACACACCGTTCCTCATTAACACTGTCACACACCGTTCCCCATTAACACTGTCACACACCGTTCCTCATTAACACTCTCACACACCGTTGCCCGTTAACACTATCACACACCGTTCCCCATTAACACTCTCAGGCACCGTTCCCCATGAATACACTCACACACCGTTCCCCTTTAACACTCTCACACACCGTTCCTCATTAACACTGTCACACACCGTTCCCCGCTAACACTCTCACACACCGTTCCCCATTAACACTCTCACACACCGTTCCTCATTAACACTGACAAACAGCATTCCACATTAATACTCTCACACACCGTTCCCCATTAACACTCTCACACACCGTTCCCCATTAACACTCTCACACACCGTTCTCCATTAACACTCTCACACACCGTTCCCCATTAACACTCTCACACACCGTTCCTCATTAACACTGTCACACACCGTTCCCCGTTAACACTCTCACACACCGTTCCCCATTAACACTCTCACACACCGTTCCTCATTAACACTGACACACAGCATTCCACATTAATACTCTCACACACCGTTCCCCATTAACACTCTCACACACCGTTCCCCATTAACACTCTCACACACCGTTCTCCATTAACACTCTCACACACCGTTCCCCATTAACACTCTCACACACCGTTCCTCATTAACACTGTCACACACCGTTCCTCATTAACACTCTCACACACCGTTCCCCATTAACACTCTCACACACTGTTCCCCATTAACACTGTCACACAGCGTTCCCCATTAACACTCTCACACCGTTCCTCATTAACACTGTCACACACCGTTCCCCGTTAACACTCTCACACACAATTCCCCATTAATACTCTCACACACCGTTCCCCATTAACACTCTCACCCACCGTTCTCCATTAACACTCTCACACACCGTTCCCCATTAACACTCTCACACCGTTCCTCATTAACACTCTCACACACCGTTCCTCATTAACATGCTCACACACCGTTCCCCGTTAACACTCTCACACACCGTTCCTCATTAACACTCTCACACACCGTTCCCCATTAACACTCTCACACACCGTTACCCATGAATACACTCTCACACCGTTCCTCATTAACACTCTCACACACCATTCCCCGTTAACACTCTCACACACAATTCCCCATTAATACTCTCACACACCGTTCCCCATTATCACTCTCACACACTGTTCCCCGCTAACACTCTCACACACCGCTCCCCATTAACACTCTCACCCACCGTTCTCCATTAACACTCTCACACACGGTTCCTCATTAACACTGTCACACACCGTTCCTCATCAACACTCTCACACACCGTTCCCCATTAACACTCTCACACACCGTTACCCATGAATACACTCTCACACCGTTCCTCATTAACACTGTCACACACCGTTCCCCGTTAACACTCTCACACACAATTCCCCATTAATACTCTCACACACCGTTCCCCATTAACCCTCTCACCCACCGTTCTCCATTAACACTCTCACACACCGTTCCTCATTAACACTCTCACACACCGTTCCCCATAAATACACTCACACACAGCTCCCCATTAACACTCTCACACACCGTTCCCCGTTAACACTCTCACACACAGCTCCCCATTAACACTCTCACACACCGTTACCCATGAATGCACTCACACACCGTTCCCCTTTAACACTCTCACACACCGTTCACCATTAACACTGTCACACAACGTTCCCCATTAACACTCTGACACACCGTTCCCCATTAACACTCTCACACACCGATCGTCATTAACATGCTCACACACCGTTCCACGTTAACACTCTCACACACCGTTCCTCATTAACACTGTCACACACCGTTCCCCATTAACACTGTCACACACCGTTCCTCATTAACACTCTCACACACCGTTGCCCGTTAACACTATCACACACCGTTCCCCATTAACACTCTCAGGCACCGTTCCCCATGAATACACTCACACACCGTTCCCCTTTAACACTCTCACACACCGTTCCTCATTAACACTGTCACACACCGTTCCCCGCTAACACTCTCACACACCGTTCCCCATTAACACTCTCACACACCGTTCCTCATTAACACTGACAAACAGCATTCCACATTAATACTCTCACACACCGTTCCCCATTAACACTCTCACACACCGTTCCCCATTAACACTCTCACACACCGTTCTCCATTAACACTCTCACACACCGTTCCCCATTAACACTCTCACACACCGTTCCTCATTAACACTGTCACACACCGTTCCCCGTTAACACTCTCACACACCGTTCCCCATTAACACTCTCACACACCGTTCCTCATTAACACTGACACACAGCATTCCACATTAATACTCTCACACACCGTTCCCCATTAACACTCTCACACACCGTTCCCCATTAACACTCTCACACACCGTTCTCCATTAACACTCTCACACACCGTTCCCCATTAACACTCTCACACACCGTTCCTCATTAACACTGTCACACACCGTTCCTCATTAACACTCTCACACACCGTTCCCCATTAACACTCTCACACACTGTTCCCCATTAACACTGTCACACAGCGTTCCCCATTAACACTCTCACACACCGTTCCTCATTAACACGCTCACACACCGTTCCCCGTTAACACTCTCACACACTGTTCCCCATTAACACTGTCACACACCGTTCCCCGTTAACACTCTCACACACTGTTCCCCATTAATACTCTCACACACCGTTCCTCATTAACACTGTCACACAGCGTTCCACATTAACACTCTCACACCGTTCCTCATTAACACTCTCACACAGAGTTCCCCATTAACACTCTCACACACCGTTCCCCATTAACACTCTCACACACCGTTCCTCATTAACACTGTCACACACCGTTCCCCATTAACACTCTCACACCGTTCCTCATTAACACTCTCACACACCGTTCCTCATTAACATGCTCACACACCGTTCCCCGTTAACACTCTCACACACCGTTCCTCATTAACACTCTCACACACCGTTCCCCATTAACACTCTCACACACCGTTACCCATGAATACACTCTCACACCGTTCCTCATTAACACTCTCACACACCGTTCCCCGTTAACACTCTCACACACAATTCCCCATTAATACTCTCACACACCGTTCCCCATTATCACTCTCACACACTGTTCCCCATTAACACTCTCACACACCGTTCCCCATTAACACTCTCACCCACCGTTCTCCATTAACACTCTCACACACCGTTCATCATTAACACTGTCACACACCGTTCCCCATTAACACTCTCACACACCGTTCCCCATCAATACACTTACACACCGTTCCCCATTAACACTCTCACACACCTTTCCCCGGTAACACTCTCACACACCGTTCCCCATTAACACTATCAAACACTGTTCCCCATTTACACTCTCACACACCGTTCCCCATTAACACTCTCACACACCGTTCCCCATTAACACTCTCACACACCGTTCTCCATTAACACTCTCACACACCGTTCCCCATTAACACTCTCACACACCGTTCCCCATTAACACTCTCACACACCGTTTCTCATTAACACTCTCACACACCGTTCCTCATTAACACTCTCACACACCGTTCCCCATTAACACTCTCACACACAGTTCCTCATTTACACGCTCACATACTGTTCCCCATTAACACTCTCACACACCGTTCCTCATTAACACTCTCACACACCGTTCTTCATTAACACTCTCACACACCGTTCCCCGTTAACACTGTCACACACTGTTCCCCATTAACACTGTCACACACCGTTCCCCGTTAACACTCTCACACACCGTTCCCCATTAACACTATCAAACACTGTTCCCCATTTACACTCTCACACACCGTTCCCCATTAACACTCTCACACACCGTTCTCCATTAACACTCTCACACACCGTTCCCCATTAACACTGTCACACACCGTTCCCCATTAACACTCTCACACACTGTTTCTCATTAACACTCTCACACACCGTTCCTCATTAACACTCTCACACACCGTTCCCTGTTAACACTCTCAGGCACCGTTCCCCATGAATACACTCACACACCGTTCCCCTTTAACACTCTCACACACCGTTCCTCATTAACACTGTCACACACCGTTCCCCGCTAACACTCTCACACACCGTTCCCCATTAACACTCTCACACACCGTTCCTCATTAACACTGACAAACAGCATTCCACATTAATACTCTCACACACCGTTCCCCATTAACACTCTCACACACCGTTCCCCATTAACACTCTCACACACCGTTCTCCATTAACACTCTCACACACCGTTCCCCATTAACACTCTCACACACCGTTCCTCATTAACACTCTCACACACCGTTCCCCATTAACACTATCAAACACTGTTCCCCATTTACACTCTCACACACCGTTCCCCATTAACACTCTCACACACCGTTCTCCATTAACACTCTCACACACCGTTCCCCATTAACACTCTCACACACCGTTCCCCATTAACACTGTCACACACCGTTCCCCATTAACACTCTCACACACTGTTTCTCATTAACACTCTCACACACCGCTCCTCATTAACACTCTCACACACCGTTCCCCATTAACACTCTCACACACAGTTCCTCATTTACACTCTCACATACTGTTCCCCATTAACACTCTCACACACCATTCCTCATTAACACTCTCACACACCGTTCCTCATTAACACTCTCACACACCGTTCCCCGTTAACACTGTCACACACTGTTCCCCATTAACACTGTCACACACCGTTCCCCGTTAACACTCTCACACACTGTTCCCCATTAACACTGTCACACACCGTTCCCCATTAACACTCTCACACCGTTCCTCATTAACACTCTCACACACAGTTCCCCATTAACACTCTCACACACTGTTCCCCATTAATACTCTCACACACCGTTCCTCATAAACACTGTCACACAGCGTTCCCCATTAACACTCTCACACCGTTCCTCATTAACACTCTCACACACAGTTCCCCATTAACACTCTCACACACCGTTCCCCATTAACACAATCACACACCGTTCCTCATTAACACTGTCACACACCGTTCCCCATTAACACTCTCACACCGTTCCTCATTAACACTCCCACACACCGTTCCTCATTAACATGCTCACACACCGTTCCCCGTTAACACTCTCACACACCGTTCCTCATTAACACTCTCACACACCGTTCCCCATTAACACTCTCACACACCGTTACCCATGAATACACTCTCACACCGTTCCTCATTAACACTGTCACACACCGTTCCCCGTTAACACTCTCACACACAATTCCCCATTAATACTCTCACACACCGTTCCCCATTATCACTCTCACACACTGTTTCCCATTAACACTCTCACACACCGTTCCCCATTAACACTCTCACCCACCGTTCTCCATTAACACTCTCACACACCGTTCCTCATTAACACTGTCACACACCGTTCCTCATTAACACTCTCACACACCGTTCCCCATTAACACTCTCACACACCGTTACCCATGAATACACTCTCACACCGTTCCTCATTAACACTGTCACACACCGTTCCCCGTTAACACTCTCACACACAATTCCCCATTAATATTCTCACACACCGTTCCCCATTATCACTCTCACACACTGTTCCCCGTTAACACTCTCACACACCGTTCCCCATTAACACTCTCACCCACCGTTCTCCATTAACACTCTCACACACCGTTCCTCATTAAAACTCTCACACACCATTCCCCATAAATACACTCACACACAGCTCCCCATTAACACTCTCACACACCGTTCCCCGTTAACACTCTCACACACAGCTCCCCATTAACACTCTCACACACCGTTACCCATGAATGCACTCACACACCGTTCCTCATTAACACTCTCACACACCGTTCATCATTAACACTGTCACACAACGTTCCCCATTAACACTCTGACACACCGTTCCCCATTAACACTCTCACACACCGTCCTCATTAACATGCTCACACACCGTTCCACGTTAACACTCTCACACACCGTTCCTCATTAACACTGTCACACACCGTTCCCCATTAACACTGTCACACACCGTTCCCCATTACCACTGTCACACACCGTTCCTCATTAACACTCTCACACACCGTTCCCCTTTAACACTCTCACACACCGTTCCTCATTAACACTGTCACACACCGTTCCCCGTTAACACTCTCACACACCGTTCCCCATTAACACTCTCACACACCGTTCCTCATTAACACTCTCACACACCCTTCCCCATTACCACTCTCACACACCGTTCCTCATTAACACTCTCACACACCGTTCCCCATTAACACTCTCACACACCGTTCCCCATTAACACTCTCACACACCGTTCTCCATTAACACTCTCACACACCGTTCCCCATTAACACTCTCACACACCGTTCCCCATTAACACTGTCACACACCGTTCCCCATTAACACTCTCACACACTGTTTCTAATTAACACTCTCACACACCGTTCCTCATTAACACTCTCACACACCCTTCCCCATTAACACTCTCACACACAGTTCCTCATTTACACTCTCACATACTGTTCCCCATTAACACTCTCACACACTGTTCCTCATTAACACTCTCACACACCGTTCCTCATTAACAATCTCACACCGTTCCCCGTTAACACTGTCACACACTGTTCCCCATTAACACTGTCACACACCGTTCCCCGTTAACACTCTCACACACTGTTCCCCATTAACACTGTCACACACCGTTCCCCATTAACACTCTCACACCGTTCCTCATTAATACTCTCACACACAGTTCCCCATTAACACTCTCACACACTGTTCCCCATTAATACTCTCACACACCGTTCCTCATTAACACTGTCACACAGCGTTCCCCATTAACACTCTCATACCGTTCCTCATTAACACTCTCACACACAGTTCTCCATTAACACTCTCACACACCGTTCCCCATTAACACTCTCACACACCGTTCCTCATTAACACTGTCACACACCGTTCCCCATTAACACTCTCACACCGTTCCTCATTAACACTCTCACACACCGTTCCTCATTAACATGCTCACACACCGTTCCCCGTTAACACTCTCACACACCGTTCCTCATTAACACTCTCACACACCGTTCCCCATTAACACTCTCACACACCGTTACCCATGAATACACTCTCACACCGTTCCTCATTAACACTGTCACACACCGTTCCAGTTAACACTCTCACACACAATTCCCCATTAATACTCTCACACACCGTTCCCCATTAACACTCTCACACACCGTTCCTCATTAACACTCTCACACACCGTTCCCCATAAATACACTCACACACAGCTCCCCATTAACACTCTCACACACCGTTCCCCGTTAACACTCTCACACACAGCTCCCCATTAACACTCTCACACACCGTTACCCATGAATGCACTCACACACCGTTCCCCTTTAACACTCTCACACACCGTTCACCATTAACACTGTCACACAACGTTCCCCATTAACACTCTGACACACCGTTCCCCATTAACACTCTCACACACCGATCGTCATTAACATGCTCACACACCGTTCCACGTTAACACTCTCACACACCGTTCCTCATTAACACTGTCACACACCGTTCCCCATGAACACTGTCACACACCGTTCCCCATTACCACTGTCACACACCGTTCCTCATTAACACTCTCACACACCGTTGCCCGTTAACACTATCACACACCGTTCCCCGTTAACACTCTCAGGCACCGTTCCCCATGAATACACTCACACACCGTTCCCCTTTAACACTCTCACACACCGTTCCTCATTAACACTGTCACACACCGTTCCCCGTTAACACTCTCACACACCGTTCCCCATTAACACTCTCACACACCGTTCCTCATTAACACTGACACACAGCATTCCACATTAATACTCTCACACACCGTTCCCCATTAACACTCTCACACACCGTTCCCCATTAACACTCTCACACACCGTTCCTCATTAACACTGTCAGACACCGTTCCTCATTAACACTCTCACACACTGTTCCCCATTAACACTGTCACACAGCGTTCCCCATTAACACTCTCACACACCGTTCCTCATTAACACGCTCACACACCGTTCCCCGTTAACACTCTCACACACTGTTCCCCATTAACACTGTCACACACCGTTCCCCGTTAACACTCTCACACACTGTTCCCCATTAATACTCTCACACACCGTTCCTCATTAACACTGTCACACAGCGTTCCCCATTAACACTCTCACACCGTTCCTCATTAACACTCTCACACAGAGTTCCCCATTAACACTCTCACACACCGTTCCCCATTAACACTCTCACACACCGTTCCTCATTAACACTGTCACACACCGTTCCCCATTAACACTCTCACACCGTTCCTCATTAACACTCTCACACACCGTTCCTCATTAACATGCTCACACACCGTTCCCCGTTAACACTCTCACACACCGTTCCTCATTAACACTCTCACACACCGTTCCCCATTAACACTCTCACACACCGTTACCCATGAATACACTCTCACACCGTTCCTCATTAACACTCTCACACACCGTTCCCCGTTAACACTCTCACACACAATTCCCCATTAATACTCTCACACACCGTTCCCCATTATCACTCTCACACACTGTTCCCCATTAACACTCTCACACACCGTTCCCCATTAACACTCTCACCCACCGTTCTCCATTAACACTCTCACACACCGTTCATCATTAACACTGTCACACACCGTTCCCCATTAACACTCTCACACACCGTTCCCCATCAATACACTTACACACCGTTCCCCATTAACACTCTCACACACCTTTCCCCGGTAACACTCTCACACACCGTTCCCCATTAACACTATCAAACACTGTTCCCCATTTACACTCTCACACACCGTTCCCCATTAACACTCTCACACACCGTTCCCCATTAACACTCTCACACACCGTTCTCCATTAACACTCTCACACACCGTTCCCCATTAACACTCTCACACACCGTTCCCCATTAACACTCTCACACACCGTTTCTCATTAACACTCTCACACACCGTTCCTCATTAACACTCTCACACACCGTTCCCCATTAACACTCTCACACACAGTTCCTCATTTACACGCTCACATACTGTTCCCCATTAACACTCTCACACACCGTTCCTCATTAACACTCTCACACACCGTTCTTCATTAACACTCTCACACACCGTTCCCCGTTAACACTGTCACACACTGTTCCCCATTAACACTGTCACACACCGTTCCCCGTTAACACTCTCACATACTGTTCCCCATTAACGCTGTCACACACCGTTCCCCATTAACACTCTCACACCGTTCCTCATTAACACTCTCACACACAGTTCCCCATTAACACTCTCACACACTGTTCCCCATTAATACTCTCACACACCGTTCCTCATTAACACTGTCACACAGCGTTCCCCATTAACACTCTCACACCGTTCCTCATTAACACTCTCACACACCGTTCCTCATTAACACTCTCACACACCGTTCCCCATTAACACTCTCACACACAGTTCCTCATTTACACTCTCACATACTGTTCCCCATTAACACTCTCACACACCGTTCCTCATTAACACTCTCACACACCGTTCTTCATTAACACTCTCACACACCGTTCCCCGTTAACACTGTCACACACTGTTCCCCATTAACACTGTCACACACCGTTCCCCGTTAACACTCTCACACACTGTTCCCCATTAACACTGTCACACACCGTTCCCCATTAACACTCTCACACCGTTCCTCATTAACACTCTCACACACAGTTCCCCATTAACACTCTCACACACTGTTCCCCATTAATACTCTCACACACCGTTCCTCATTAACACTGTCACACAGCGTTCCCCATTAACACTCTCACACCGTTCCTCATTAACACTCTCACACACAGTTCCCCATTAACACTCTCACACACCGTTCCCCATTAACACTCTCACACACCGTTCCTCATTAACACTGTCACACACCGTTCCCCATTAACACTCTCACACCGTTCCTCATTAACACTCTCACACACCGTTCCTCATTAACATGCTCACACACCGTTCCCCGTTAACACTCTCACACACCGTTCCTCATTAACACTCTCACACACCGTTCCCCATTAACACTCTCACACACCGTTACCCATGAATACACTCTCACACCGTTCCACATTAACACTGTCACACACCGTTCCCCGTTAACACTCTCACACACAATTCCCCATTAATACTCTCACACACCGTTCCCCATTATCACTCTCACACACTGTTCCCCGCTAACACTCTTACACACCGCTCCCCATTAACACTCTCACCCACCGTTCTCCATTAACACTCTCACACACGGTTCCTCATTAACACTGTCACACACCGTTCCTCATTAACACTCTCACACACCGTTCCCCATTAACACTCTCACACACCGTTACCCATGAATACACTCTCACACCGTTCCTCATTAACACTGTCACACACCGTTCCCCGTTAACACTCTCACACACAATTCCCCATTAATACTCTCACACACCGTTCCCCATTAACACTCTCACCCACCGTTCTCCATTAACACTCTCACACACCGTTCCTCATTAACACTCTCACACACCGTTCCCCATAAATACACTCACACACAGCTCCCCATTAACACTCTCACACACCGTTCCCCGTTAACACTTTCACACACAGCTCCCCATTAACACTCTCACACACCGTTACCCATGAATGCACTCACACACCGTTCCCCTTTAACACTCTCACACACCGTTCACCATTAACACTGTCACACAACGTTCCCCATTAACACTCTGACACACCGTTCCCCATTAACACTCTCACACACCGAACGTCATTAACATCCTCACACACCGTTCCACGTTAACACTCTCACACACCGTTCCTCATTAACACTGTCACACACCGTTCCCCATTAACACTGTCACACACCGTTCCCCATTACCACTGTCACACACCGTTCCTCATTAACACTCTCACACACCGTTGCCCGTTAACACTATCACACACCGTTCCCTGTTAACACTCTCAGGCACCGTTCCCCATGAATACACTCACACACCGTTCCCCTTTAACACTCTCACACACCGTTCCTCATTAACACTGTCACACACCGTTCCCCGCTAACACTCTCACACACCGTTCCCCATTAACACTCTCACACACCGTTCCTCATTAACACTGACAAACAGCATTCCACATTAATACTCTCACACACCGTTCCCCATTAACACTCTCACACACCGTTCCCCATTAACACTCTCACACACCGTTCTCCATTAACACTCTCACACACCGTTCCCCATTAACACTCTCACACACCGTTCCTCATTAACACTGTCACACACCGTTCCTCATTAACACTCTCACACACCGTTCCCCATTAACACTCTCACACACCTTTCCCCGGTAACACTCTCACACACCGTTCCCCATTAACACTATCAAACACTGTTCCCCATTTACACTCTCACACACCGTTCCCCATTAACACTCTCACACACCGTTCCCCATTAACACTCTCACACACCGTTCTCCATTAACACTCTCACACACCGTTCCCCATTAACACTCTCACACACCGTTCCCCATTAACACTGTCACACACCGTTCCCCATTAACACTCTCACACACTGTTTCTCATTAACACTCTCACACACCGCTCCTCATTAACACTCTCACACACCGTTCCCCATTAACACTCTCACACACAGTTCCTCATTTACACTCTCACATACTGTTCCCCATTAACACTCTCACACACCATTCCTCATTAACACTCTCACACACCGTTCCTCATTAACACTCTCACACACCGTTCCCCGTTAACACTGTCACACACTGTTCCCCATTAACACTGTCACACACCGTTCCCCGTTAACACTCTCACACACTGTTCCCCATTAACACTGTCACACACCGTTCCCCATTAACACTCTCACACCGTTCCTCATTAACACTCTCACACACAGTTCCCCATTAACACTCTCACACACTGTTCCCCATTAATACTCTCACACACCGTTCCTCATTAACACTGTCACACAGCGTTCCCCATTAACACTCTCACACCGTTCCTCATTAACACTCTCACACACAGTTCCCCATTAACACTCTCACACACCGTTCCCCATTAACACTCTCACACACCGTTCCTCATTAACACTGTCACACACCGTTCCCCATTAACACTCTCACACCGTTCCTCATTAACACTCTCACACACCGTTCCTCATTAACATGCTCACACACCGTTCCCCGTTAACACTCTCACACACCGTTCCTCATTAACACTCTCACACACCGTTCCCCATTAACACTCTCACACACCGTTACCCATGAATACACTCTCACACCGTTCCTCATTAACACTGTCACACACCGTTCCCCGTTAACACTCTCACACACAATTCCCAATTAATACTCTCACACACCGTTCCCCATTATCACTCTCACACACTGTTCCCCGCTAACACTCTCACACACCGTTCCCCATTAACACTCTCACCCACCGTTCCCCATTAACACTCTCACACACCGTTCCTCATTAACACTCTCACACACCGTTCCCCATTAACACTCTCACACACCGTTACCCATGAATACACTCTCACACCGTTCCTCATTAACACTGTCACACACCGTTCCCCGTTAACACTCTCACACACAATTCCCCATTAATACTCTCACACACCGTTCCCCATTATCACTCTCACACACTGTTCCCCGCTAACACTCTCACACCGTTCCTCATTAACACTCTCACACACAGTTCCCCATTAACACTCTCTCACACCGTTCCCCATTAACACTCTCACACACCGTTCCTCATTAACACTGTCACACACCGTTCCCCATTAACACTCTCACACCGTTCCTCATTAACACTCTCACACACCGTTCCTCATTAACATGCTCACACACCGTTCCCCGTTAACACTCTCACACACCGTTCCTCATTAACACTCTCACACACCGTTCCCCATTAACACTCTCACACACCGTTACCCATGAATACACTCTCACACCGTTCCTCATTACCACTGTCACACACCGTTCCCCGTTAACACTCTCACACACAATTCCCCATTAATACTCTCACACACCGTTCCCCATTATCACTCTCACACACTGTTCCCCGCTAACACTCTCACACACCGCTCCCCATTAACACTCTCACCCACCGTTCTCCATTAACACTCTCACACACGGTTCCTCATTAACACTGTCACACACCGTTCCTCATTAACACTCTCACACACCGTTCCCCATTAACACTCTCACACACCGTTACCCATGAATACACTCTCACACCGTTCCTCATTAACACTGTCACACACCGTTCCCCGTTAACACTCTCACACACAATTCCCCATTAATACTCTCACACACCGTTCCCCATTAACACTCTCACCCACCGTTCTCCATTAACACTCTCACACACCGTTCCTCATTAACACTCTCACACACCGTTCCCCATAAATACACTCACACACAGCTCCCCATTAACACTCTCACACACCGTTCCCCGTTAACACTCTCACACACAGCTCCCCATTAACACTCTCACACACCGTTACCCATGAATGCACTCACACACCGTTCCCCTTTAGCACTCTTACACACCGTTCACCATTAACACTGTCACACAACGTTCCCCATTAACACTCTGACACACCGTACCCCATTAACACTCTCACACACCGATCGTCATTAACATGCTCACACACCGTTCCACGTTAACACTCTCACACACCGTTCCTCATTAACACTGTCACACACCGTTCCCCATTAACACTGTCACACACCGTTCCCCATTACCACTGTCACACACCGTTCCTCATTAACACTCTCACACACCGTTGCCCGTTAACACTATCACACACCGTTCCCTGTTAACACTCTCAGGCACCGTTCCCCATGAATACACTCACACACCGTTCCCCTTTAACACTCTCACACACCGTTCCTCATTAACACTGTCACACACCGTTCCCCGCTAACACTCTCACACACCGTTCCCCATTAACACTCTCACACACCGTTCCTCATTAACACTGACAAACAGCATTCCACATTAATACTCTCACACACCGTTCCCCATTAACACTCTCACACACCGTTCCCCATTAACACTCTCACACACCGTTCTCCATTAACACTCTCACACACCGTTCCCCATTAACACTCTCACACACCGTTCCTCATTAACACTGTCACACACCGTTCCCCATTAACACTCTCACACACCGTTCCCCATTAACACTCTCACACACCTTTCCCCGGTAACACTCTCACACACCGTTCCCCATTAACACTATCAAACACTGTTCCCCATTTACACTCTCACACACCGTTCCCCATTAACACTCTCACACACAGTTCCCCATTAACACTCTCACACACCGTTCCCCATTAACACTGTCACACACCGTTCCCCATTAACACTCTCACACACTGTTTCTCATTAACACTCTCACACACCGCTCCTCATTAACACTCTCACACACCGTTCCCCATTAACACTCTCACACACAGTTCCTCATTTACACTCTCACATACTGTTCCCCATTAACACTCTCACACACCATTCCTCATTAACACTCTCACACACCGTTCCTCATTAACACTCTCACACACCGTTCCCCGTTAACACTGTCACACACTGTTCCCCATTAACACTGTCACACACCGTTCCCCGTTAACACTCTCACACACTGTTCCCCATTAACACTGTCACACACCGTTCCCCATTAACACTCTCACACCGTTCCTCATTAACACTCTCACACACAGTTCCCCATTAACACTCTCACACACTGTTCCCCATTAATACTCTCACACACCGTTCCTCATAAACACTGTCACACAGCGTTCCCCATTAACACTCTCACACCGTTCCTCATTAACACTCTCACACACAGTTCCCCATTAACACTCTCACACACCGTTCCCCATTAACACAATCACACACCGTTCCTCATTAACACTGTCACACACCGTTCCCCATTAACACTCTCACACCGTTCCTCATTAACACTCTCACACACCGTTCCTCATTAACATGCTCACACACCGTTCCCCGTTAACACTCTCACACACCGTTCCTCATTAACACTCTCACACACCGTTCCCCATTAACACTCTCACACACCGTTACCCATGTATACACTCTCACACCGTTCCTCATTAACACTGTCACACACCGTTCCCCGTTAACACTCTCACACACAATTCCCCATTAATACTCTCACACACCGTTTCCCATTATCACTCTCACACACTGTTCCCCGCTAACACTCTCACACACCGTTCCCCATTAACACTCTCACCCACCGTTCCCCATTAACACTCTCACACACCGTTCCTCATTAACACTCTCACACACCGTTCCCCATTAACACTCTCACACACCGTTACCCATGAATACACTCTCACACCGTTCCTCATTAACACTGTCACACACCGTTCCCCGTTAACACTCTCACACACAATTCCCCATTAATACTCTCACACACCGTTCCCCATTATCACTCTCACACACTGTTCCCCGCTAACACTCTCACACCGTTCCTCATTAACACTCTCACACACAGTTCCCCATTAACACTCTCTCACACCGTTCCCCATTAACACTCTCACACACCGTTCCTCATTAACACTGTCACACACCGTTCCCCATTAACACTCTCACACCGTTCCTCATTAACACTCTCACACACCGTTCCTCATTAACATGCTCACACACCGTTCCCCGTTAACACTCTCACACACCGTTCCTCATTAACACTCTCACACACCGTTCCCCATTAACACTCTCACACACCGTTACCCATGAATACACTCTCACACCGTTCCTCATTACCACTGTCACACACCGTTCCCCGTTAACACTCTCACACACAATTCCCCATTAATACTCTCACACACCGTTCCCCATTATCACTCTCACACACTGTTCCCCGCTAACACTCTCACACACCGCTCCCCATTAACACTCTCACCCACCGTTCTCCATTAACACTCTCACACACGGTTCCTCATTAACACTGTCACACACAGTTCCTCATTAACACTCTCACACACCGTTCCCCATTAACACTCTCACACACCGTTACCCATGAATACACTCTCACACCGTTCCTCATTAACACTGTCACACACCGTTCCCCGTTAACACTCTCACACACAATTCCCCATTAATACTCTCACACACCGTTCCCCATTAACACTCTCACCCACCGTTCTCCATTAACACTCTCACACACCGTTCCTCATTAACACTCTCACACACCGTTCCCCATAAATACACTCACACACAGCTCCCCATTAACACTCTCACACACCGTTCCCCGTTAACACTCTCACACACAGCTCCCCATTAACACTCTCACACACCGTTACCCATGAATGCACTCACACACCGTTCCCCTTTAGCACTCTTACACACTGTTCACCATTAACACTGTCACACAACGTTCCCCATTAACACTCTGACACACCGTACCCCATTAACACTCTCACACACCGATCGTCATTAACATGCTCACACACCGTTCCACGTTAACACTCTCACACACCGTTCCTCATTAACACTGTCACACACCGTTCCCCATTAACACTGTCACACACCGTTCCCCATTACCACTGTCACACACCGTTCCTCATTAACACTCTCACACACCGTTGCCCGTTAACACTATCACACACCGTTCCCTGTTAACACTCTCAGGCACCGTTCCCCATGAATACACTCACACACCGTTCCCCTTTAACACTCTCACACACCGTTCCTCATTAACACTGTCACACACCGTTCCCCGCTAACACTCTCACACACCGTTCCCCATTAACACTCTCACACACCGTTCCTCATTAACACTGACAAACAGCATTCCACATTAATACTCTCACACACCGTTCCCCATTAACACTCTCACACACCGTTCCCCATTAACACTCTCACACACCGTTCTCCATTAACACTCTCACACACCGTTCCCCATTAACACTCTCACACACCGTTCCTCATTAACACTGTCACACACCGTTCCCCATTAACACTCTCACACACCGTTCCCCATTAACACTCTCACACACCTTTCCCCGGTAACACTCTCACACACCGTTCCCCATTAACACTATCAAACACTGTTCCCCATTTACACTCTCACACACCGTTCCCCATTAACACTCTCACACACAGTTCCCCATTAACACTCTCACACACCGTTCCCCATTAACACTGTCACACACCGTTCCCCATTAACACTCTCACACACTGTTTCTCATTAACACTCTCACACACCGCTCCTCATTAACACTCTCACACACCGTTCCCCATTAACACTCTCACACACAGTTCCTCATTTACACTCTCACATACTGTTCCCCATTAACACTCTCACACACCATTCCTCATTAACACTCTCACACACCGTTCCTCATTAACACTCTCACACACCGTTCCCCGTTAACACTGTCACACACTGTTCCCCATTAACACTGTCACACACCGTTCCCCGTTAACACTCTCACACACTGTTCCCCATTAACACTGTCACACACCGTTCCCCATTAACACTCTCACACCGTTCCTCATTAACACTCTCACACACAGTTCCCCATTAACATTCTCACACACTGTTCCCCATTAATACTCTCACACACCGTTCCTCATAAACACTGTCACACAGCGTTCCCCATTAACACTCTCACACCGTTCCTCATTAACACTCTCACACACAGTTCCCCATTAACACTCTCACACACCGTTCCCCATTAACACAATCACACACCGTTCCTCATTAACACTGTCACACACCGTTCCCCATTAACACTCTCACACCGTTCCTCATTAACACTCTCACACACCGTTCCTCATTAACATGCTCACACACCGTTCCCCGTTAACACTCTCACACACCGTTCCTCATTAACACTCTCACACACCGTTCCCCATTAACACTCTCACACACCGTTACCCATGTATACACTCTCACACCGTTCCTCATTAACACTGTCACACACCGTTCCCCGTTAACACTCTCACACACAATTCCCCATTAATACTCTCACACACCGTTCCCCATTATCACTCTCACACACTGTTCCCCGCTAACACTCTCACACACCGTTCCCCATTAACACTCTCACCCACCGTTCTCCATTAACACTCTCACACACCGTTCCTCATTAACACTGTCACACACCGTTCCTCATTAACACTCTCACACACCGTTCTCCATTAACACTCTCACTCACCGTTCCTCATTAAAACTCTCACACACCATTCCCCATAAATACACTCACACACAGCTCCCCATTAACACTCTCACACACCGTTCCCCGTTAACACTCTCACACACAGCTCCCCATTAACACTCTCACACACCGTTACCCATGAATGCACTCACACACCGTTCCTCATTAACACTCTCACACACCGTTCATCATTAACACTGTCACACAACGTTCCCCATTAACACTCTGACACACCGTTCCCCATTAACACTCTCACACACCGATCCTCATTAACATGCTCACACACCGTTCCACGTTAACACTCTCACACACCGTTCCTCATTAACACTGTCACACACCGTTCCCCATTAACACTGTCACACACCGTTCCCCATTACCACTGTCACACACCGTTCCTCATTAACACTCTCACACACCGTTCCCCTTTAACACTCTCACACACCGTTCCTCATTAACACTGTCACACACCGTTCCCCGTTAACACTCTCACACACCGTTCCCCATTAACACTCTCACACACCGTTCCTCATTAACACTCTCACACACCCTTCCCCATTACCACTGTCACACACCGTTCCTCATTAACACTCTCACACACCGTTCCCCATTAACACTCTCACACACCGTTCCCCATTAACACTCTCACACACCGTTCTCCATTAACACTCTCACACACCGTTCCCCATTAACACTCTCACACACCGTTCCCCATTAACACTGTCACACACCGTTCCCCATTAACACTCTCACACACTGTTTCTAATTAACACTCTCACACACCGTTCCTCATTAACACTCTCACACACCGTTCCTCATTAACAATCTCACACCGTTCCCCGTTAACACTGTCACACACTGTTCCCCATTAACACTGTCACACACCGTTCCCCGTTAACACTCTCACACACTGTTCCCCATTAACACTGTCACACACCGTTCCCCATTAACACTCTCACACCGTTCCTCATTAATACTCTCACACACAGTTCCCCATTAACACTCTCACACACTGTTCCCCATTAATACTCTCACACACCGTTCCTCATTAACACTGTCACACAGCGTTCCCCATTAACACTCTCATACCGTTCCTCATTAACACTCTCACACACAGTTCTCCATTAACACTCTCACACACCGTTCCCCATTAACACTCTCACACACCGTTCCCCATTAACACTGTCACACACCGTTCCCCATTAACACTCTCACACACTGTTTCTAATTAACACTCTCACACACCGTTCCTCATTAACACTCTCACACACCGTTCCTCATTAACAATCTCACACCGTTCCCCGTTAACACTGTCACACACTGTTCCCCATTAACACTGTCACACACCGTTCCCCGTTAACACTCTCACACACTGTTCCCCATTAACACTGTCACACACCGTTCCCCATTAACACTCTCACACCGTTCCTCATTAATACTCTCACACACAGTTCCCCATTAACACTCTCACACACTGTTCCCCATTAATACTCTCACACACCGTTCCTCATTAACACTGTCACACAGCGTTCCCCATTAACACTCTCATACCGTTCCTCATTAACACTCTCACACACAGTTCTCCATTAACACTCTCACACACCGTTCCCCATTAACACTCTCACACACCGTTCCTCATTAACACTGTCACACACCGTTCCCCATTAACACTCTCACACCGTTCCTCATTAACACTCTCACACACCGTTCCTCATTAACATGCTCACACACCGTTCCCCGTTAACACTCTCACACACCGTTCCTCATTAACACTCTCACACACCGTTCCCCATTAACACTCTCACACACCGTTACCCATGAATACACTCTCACACCGTTCCTCATTAACACTGTCACACACCGTTCCCCGTTAACACTCTCACACACAATTCCCCATTAATACTCTCACACACCGTTCCCCATTAACACTCTCACCCACCGTTCTCCATTAACACTCTCACACACCGTTCCTCATTAACACTCTCACACACCGTTCCCCATAAATACACTCACACACAGCTCCCCATTAACACTCTCACACACCGTTCCCCGTTAACACTCTCACACACAGCTCCCCATTAACACTCTCACACACCGTTACCCATGAATGCACTCACACACCGTTCCCCTTTAACACTCTCACACACCGTTCACCATTAACACTGTCACACAACGTTCCCCATTAACACTCTGACACACCATTCCCCATTAACACTCTCACACACCGATCGTCATTAACATGCTCACACACCGTTCCACGTTAACACTCTCACACACCGTTCCTCATTAACACTGTCACACACCGTTCCCCATTAACACTGTCACACACCGTTCCCCATTACCACTGTCACACACCGTTCCTCATTAACACTCTCACACACCGTTGCCCGTTAACACTATCACACACCGTTCCCCGTTAACACTCTCAGGCACCGTTCCCCATGAATACACTCACACACCGTTCCCCTTTAACACTCTCACACACCGTTCCTCATTAACACTGTCACACACCGTTCCCCGTTAACACTCTCACACACCGTTCCCCATTAACACTCTCACACACCGTTCCTCATTAACACTGACACACAGCATTCCACATTAATACTCTCACACACCGTTCCCCATTAACACTCTCACACACCGTTCCCCATTAACACTCTCACACACCGTTCTCCATTAACACTCTCACACACCGTTCCCCATTAACACTCTCACACACCGTTCCTCATTAACACTGTCACACACCGTTCCTCATTAACACTCTCACACACCGTTCCCCATTAACACTCTCACACACTGTTCCCCATTAACACTGTCACACAGCGTTCCCCATTAACACTCTCACACACCGTTCCTCATTAACACGCTCACACACCGTTCCCCGTTAACACTCTCACACACTGTTCCCCATTAACACTGTCACACACCGTTCCCCGTTAACACTCTCACACACTGTTCCCCATTAATACTCTCACACACCGTTCCTCATTAACACTGTCACACAGCGTTCCCCATTAACACTCTCACACCGTTCCTCATTAACACTCTCACACAGAGTTCCCCATTAACACTCTCACACACCGTTCCCCATTAACACTCTCACACACCGTTCCTCATTAACACTGTCACACACCGTTCCCCATTAACACTCTCACACCGTTCCTCATTAACACTCTCACACACCGTTCCTCATTAACATGCTCACACACCGTTCCCCGTTAACACTCTCACACACCGTTCCTCATTAACACTCTCACACACCGTTCCCCATTAACACTCTCACACACCGTTACCCATGAATACACTCTCACACCGTTCCTCATTAACACTCTCACACACCGTTCCCCGTTAACACTCTCACACACCGTTCCCCATTAACACTCTCACACACCGTTCCCCATTAACACTCTCACACACCGTTTCTCATTAACACTCTCACACACCGTTCCTCATTAACACTCTCACACACCGTTCCCCATTAACACTCTCACACACAGTTCCTCATTTACACTCTCACATACTGTTCCCCATTAACACTCTCACACACCGTTCCTCATTAACACTCTCACACACCGTTCTTCATTAACACTCTCACACACCGTTCCCCGTTAACACTGTCACACACTGTTCCCCATTAACACTGTCACACAGCGTTCCCCATTAACACTCTCACACCGTTCCTCATTAACACTCTCACACACAGTTCCCCATTAACACTCTCACACACCGTTCCCCATTAACACTCTCACACACCGTTCCTCATTAACACTGTCACACACCGTTCCCCATTAACACTCTCACACCGTTCCTCATTAACACTCTCACACACCGTTCCTCATTAACATGCTCACACACCGTTCCCCGTTAACACTCTCACACACCGTTCCTCATTAACACTCTCACACACCGTTCCCCATTAACACTCTCACACACCGTTACCCATGAATACACTCTCACACCGTTCCTCATTAACACTGTCACACACCGTTCCCCGTTAACACTCTCACACACAATTCCCCATTAATACTCTCACACACCGTTCCCCATTAACACTCTCACCCACCGTTCTCCATTAACACTCTCACACACCGTTCCTGATTAACACTCTCACACACCGTTCCCCATAAATACACTCACACACAGCTCCCCATTAACACTCTCACACACCGTTCCCCGTTAACACTCTCACACACAGCTCCCCATTAACACTCTCACACACCGTTACCCATGAATGCACTCACACACCGTTCCCCTTTAACACTCTCACACACCGTTCACCATTAACACTGTCACACAACGTTCCCCATTAACACTCTGACACACCGTTCCCCATTAACACTCTCACACACCGATCGTCATTAACATGCTCACACACCGTTCCACGTTAACACTCTCACACACCGTTCCTCATTAACACTGTCACACACCGTTCCCCATTAACACTGTCACACACCGTTCCCCATTACCACTGTCACACACCGTTCCTCATTAACACTCTCACACACCGTTGCCCGTTAACACTATCACACACCGTTCCCCGTTAACACTCTCAGGCACCGTTCCCCATGAATACACTCACACACCGTTCCCCTTTAACACTCTCACACACCGTTCCTCATTAACACTGTCACACACCGTTCCCCGTTAACACTCTCACACACCGTTCCCCATTAACAATCTCACACACCGTTCCTCATTAACACTGACACACAGCATTCCACATTAATACTCTCACACACCGTTCCCCATTAACACTCTCACTCACCGTTCCCCATTAACACTCTCACACACCGTTCTCCATTAACACTCTCACACACCGTTCCCCATTAACACTCTCACACACCGTTCCTCATTAACACTGTCACAGACCGTTCCTCATTAACACTCTCACACACCGTTCCCCATTAACACTCTCACACACCTTTCCCCGGTAACACTCTCACACACCGTTCCCCATTAACACTATCAAACACTGTTCCCCATTTACACTCTCACACACCGTTCCCCATTAACACTCTCACACACCGTTCCCCATTAACACTCTCACACACCGTTCTCCATTAACACTCTCACACACCGTTCCCCATTAACACTCTCACACACCGTTCCCCATTAACACTGTCACACACCGTTCCCCATTAACACTCTCACACACTGTTTCTCATTAACACTCTCACACACCGCTCCTCATTAACACTCTCACACACCGTTCCCCATTAACACTCTCACACAGAGTTCCTCATTTACACTCTCACATACTGTTCCCCTTTAACACTCTCACACACCATTCCTCATTAACACTCACACACACCGTTCCTCATTAACACTCTCACACACCGTTCCCCGTTAACGCTGTCACACACTGTTCCCCATTAACACTGTCACACACCGTTCCCCGTTAACACTCTCACACACTGTTCCCCATTAACACTGTCACACACCGTTCCCCATTAACACTCTCACACCGTTCCTCATTAACACTCTCACACACAGTTCCCCATTAACACTCTCACACACTGTTCCCCATTAATACTCTCACACACCGTTCCTCATAAACACTGTCACTCAGCGTTCCCCATTAACACTCTCACACCGTTCCTCATTAACACTCTCACACACAGTTCCCCATTAACACTCTCACACACCGTTCCCCATTAACACTCTCACACACCGTTCCTCATTAACACTGTCACACACCGTTCCCCATTAACACTCTCACACCGTTTCTCATTAACACTCTCACACACCGTTCCTCATTAACATGCTCACACACCGTTCCCCGTTAACACTCTCACACACCGTTCCTCATTAACACTCTCACACACCGTTCCCCATTAACACTCTCACACACCGTTACCCATGAATACACTCTCACACCGTTCCTCATTAACACTGTCACACACCGTTCCCCGTTAACACTCTCACACACAATTCCCCATTAATACTCTCACACACCGTTCCCCATTATCACTCTCACACACTGTTCCCCGCTAACACTCTCACACACCGTTCCCCATTAACACTCTCACCCACCGTTCTCCATTAACACTCACACACACCGTTCCTCATTAACACTGTCACACACCGTTCCTCATTAACACTCTCACACACCATTCCCCATTAACACTCTCACACACCGTTACCCATGAATACACTCTCACACCGTTCCTCATTAACACTGTCACACACCGTTCCCCGTTAACACTCTCACACACAATTCCCCATTAATATTCTCACACACCGTTCCCCATTATCACTCTCAGACACTGTTCCCCGTTAACACTCTCACACACCGTTCCCCATTAACACTCTCACCCACCGTTCTCCATTAACACTCTCACACACCGTTCCTCATTAAAACTCTCACACACCATTCCCCATAAATACACTCACACACAGCTCCCCATTAACACTCTCACACACCGTTCCCTGTTAACACTCTAACACACAGCTCCCCATTAACACTCTCACACACCGTTACCCATGAATGCACTCACACACCGTTCCTCATTAACACTCTCACACACCGTTCATCATTAACACTGTCACACAACGTTCCCCATTAACACTCTGACACACCGTTCCCCATTAACACTCTCACACACCGATCCTCATTAACATGCTCACACACCGTTCCACGTTAACACTCTCACACACCGTTCCTCATTAACACTGTCACACACCGTTCCCCATTAACACTGTCACACACCGTTCCCCATTACCACTGTCACACACCGTTCCTCATTAACACTCTCACACACCGTTGCCCGTTAACACTATCACACACCGTTCCCCGTTAACACTCTCAGGCACAGTTCCCCATGAATACACTCACACACCGTTCCCCTTTAACACTCTCACACACCGTTCCTCATTAACACTGTCACACACCGTTCCCCGTTAACACTCTCACACACCGTTCCCCATTAACACTCTCACACACCGTTCCTCATTAACACTGACACACAGCATTCCACATTAATACTCTCACACACCGTTCCCCATTAACACTCTCACACACCGTTCCCCATTAACACTCTCACACACTGTTCCCCATTAACACTGTCACACAGCGTTCCCCATTAACACTCTCACACACCGTTCCTCATTAACACGCTCACACACCGTTCCCCGTTAACACTCTCACACACTGTTCCCCATTAACACTGTCACACACCGTTCCCCGTTAACACTCTCACACACTGTTCCCCATTAATACTCTCACACACCGTTCCTCATTAACACTGTCACACAGCGTTCCCCATTAACACTCTCACACCGTTCCTCATTAACACTCTCACACAGAGTTCCCCATTAACACTCTCACACACCGTTCCCCATTAACACTCTCACACACCGTTCCTCATTAACACTGTCACACACCGTTCCCCGTTAACACTCTCACACACCGTTCCCCATTAACACTCTCACACACCGTTCCCCATTAACACTCTCACACACCGTTTCTCATTAACACTCTCACACACCGTTCCTCATTAACACTCTCACACACCGTTCCCCATTAACACTCTCACACACAGTTCCTCATTTACACTCTCACATACTGTTCCCCATTAACACTCTCACACACCGTTCCTCATTAACACTCTCACACACCGTTCTTCATTAACACTCTCACACACCGTTCCCCGTTAACACTGTCACACACTGTTCCCCATTAACACTGTCACACACCGTTCCCCGTTAACACTCTCACACACTGTTCCCCATTAACACTGTCACACAACGTTCCCCATTAACACTCTCACACCGTTCCTCATTAACACTCTCACACACAGTTCCCCATTAACACTCTCACACACTGTTCCCCATTAATACTCTCACACACCGTTCCTCATTAACACTGTCACACAGCGTTCCCCATTAACACTCTCACACCGTTCCTCATTAACACTCTCACACACAGTTCCCCATTAACACTCTCACACACCGTTCCCCATTAACACTCTCACACACCGTTCCTCATTAACACTGTCACACCCCGTTCCCCATTAACACTCTCACACCGTTCCTCATTAACACTCTCACACACCGTTCCTCATTAACATGCTCACACACCGTTCCCCGTTAACACTCTCACACACCGTTCCTCATTAACACTCTCACACACCGTTCCCCATTAACACTCTCACACACCGTTACCCATGAATACACTCTCACACCGTTCCTCATTAACACTGTCACACACCGTTCCCCGTTAACACTCTCACACACAATTCCCCATTAATACTCTCACACACCGTTCCCCATTAACACTCTCACCCACCGTTCTCCATTAACACTCTCACACACCGTTCCTGATTAACACTCTCACACACCGTTCCCCATAAATACACTCACACACAGCTCCCCATTAACACTCTCACACACCGTTCCCCGTTAACACTCTCACACACAGCTCCCCATTAACACTCTCACACACCGTTACCCATGAATGCACTCACACACCGTTCCCCTTTAACACTCTCACACACCGTTCACCATTAACACTGTCACACAACGTTCCCCATTAACACTCTGACACACCGTTCCCCATTAACACTCTCACACACCGATCGTCATTAACATGCTCACACACCGTTCCACGTTAACACTCTCACACACCGTTCCTCATTAACACTGTCACACACCGTTCCCCATTAACACTGTCACACACCGTTCCCCATTACCACTGTCACACACCGTTCCTCATTAACACTCTCACACACCGTTGCCCGTTAACACTATCACACACCGTTCCCCGTTAACACTCTCAGGCACCGTTCCCCATGAATACACTCACACACCGTTCCCCTTTAACACTCTCACACACCGTTCCTCATTAACACTGTCACACACCGTTCCCCGTTAACACTCTCACACACCGTTCCCCATTAACACTCTCACACACCGTTCCTCATTAACACTGACACACAGCATTCCACATTAATACTCTCACACACCGTTCCCCATTAACACTCTCACTCACCGTTCCCCATTAACACTCTCACACACCGTTCTCCATTAACACTCTCACACACCGTTCCCCATTAACACTCTCACACACCGTTCCTCATTAACACTGTCACAGACCGTTCCTCATTAACACTCTCACACACCGTTCCCCATTAACACTCTCACACACCTTTCCCCGGTAACACTCTCACACACCGTTCCCCATTAACACTATCAAACACTGTTCCCCATTTACACTCTCACACACCGTTCCCCATTAACACTCTCACACACCGTTCTCCATTAACACTCTCACACACCGTTCCCCATTAACACTCTCACACACCGTTCCCCATTAACACTGTCACACACCGTTCCCCATTAACACTCTCACACACTGTTTCTCATTAACACTCTCACACACCGCTCCTCATTAACACTCTCACACACCGTTCCCCATTAACACTCTCACACAGAGTTCCTCATTTACACTCTCACATACTGTTCCCCTTTAACACTCTCACACACCATTCCTCATTAACACTCTCACACACCGTTCCTCATTAACACTCTCACACACCGTTCCCCGTTAACGCTGTCACACACTGTTCCCCATTAACACTGTCACACACCGTTCCCCGTTAACACTCTCACACACTGTTCCCCATTAACACTGTCACACACCGTTCCCCATTAACACTCTCACACCGTTCCTCATTAACACTCTCACACACAGTTCCCCATTAACACTCTCACACACTGTTCCCCATTAATTCTCTCACACACCGTTCCTCATAAACACTGTCACTCAGCGTTCCCCATTAACACTCTCACACCGTTCCTCATTAACACTCTCACACACAGTTCCCCATTAACACTCTCACACACCGTTCCCCATTAACACTCTCACACACCGTTCCTCATTAACACTGTCACACACCGTTCCCCATTAACACTCTCACACCGTTTCTCATTAACACTCTCACACACCGTTCCTCATTAACATGCTCACACACCGTTCCCCGTTAACACTCTCACACACCGTTCCTCATTAACACTCTCACACACCGTTCCCCATTAACACTCTCACACACCGTTACCCATGAATACACTCTCACACCGTTCCTCATTAACACTGTCACACACCGTTCCCCGTTAACACTCTCACACACAATTCCCCATTAAGACTCTCACACACCGTTCCCCATTATCACTCTCACACACTGTTCCCCGCTAACACTCTCACACACCGTTCCCCATTAACACTCTCACCCACCGTTCTCCATTAACACTCACACACACCGTTCCTCATTAACACTGTCACACACCGTTCCTCATTAACACTCTCACACACCATTCCCCATTAACACTCTCACACACCGTTACCCATGAATACACTCTCACACCGTTCCTCATTAACACTGTCACACACCGTTCCCCGTTAACACTCTCACACACAATTCCCCATTAATATTCTCACACACCGTTCCCCATTATCACTCTCAGACACTGTTCCCCGTTAACACTCTCACACACCGTTCCCCATTAACACTCTCACCCACCGTTCTCCATTAACACTCTCACACACCGTTCCTCATTAAAACTCTCACACACCATTCCCCATAAATACACTCACACACAGCTCCCCATTAACACTCTCACACACCGTTCCCTGTTAACACTCTAACACACAGCTCCCCATTAACACTCTCACACACCGTTACCCATGAATGCACTCACACACCGTTCCTCATTAACACTCTCACACACCGTTCATCATTAACACTGTCACACAACGTTCCCCATTAACACTCTGACACACCGTTCCCCATTAACACTCTCACACACCGATCCTCATTAACATGCTCACACACCGTTCCACGTTAACACTCTCACACACCGTTCCTCATTAACACTGTCACACACCGTTCCCCATTAACACTGTCACACACCGTTCCCCATTACCACTGTCACACACCGTTCCTCATTAACACTCTCACACACCGTTGCCCGTTAACACTATCACACACCGTTCCCCGTTAACACTCTCAGGCACAGTTCCCCATGAATACACTCACACACCGTTCCCCTTTAACACTCTCACACACCGTTCCTCATTAACACTGTCACACACCGTTCCCCGTTAACACTCTCACACACCGTTCCCCATTAACACTCTCACACACCGTTCCTCATTAACACTGACACACAGCATTCCACATTAATACTCTCACACACCGTTCCCCATTAACACTCTCACACACCGTTCCCCATTAACACTCTCACACACCGTTCTCCATTAACACTCTCACACACCGTTCCCCATTAACACTCTCACACACCGTTCCTCATTAACACTGTCACACACCGTTCCTCATTAACAGTCTCACACACCGTTCCCCATTAACACTCTGACACACCGTTCCCCATTAACACTGTCACACAGCGTTCCCCATTAACACTCTCACACACCGTTCCTCATTAACACGCTCACACACCGTTCCCCGTTAACACTCTCACACACTGTTCCCCATTAACACTGTCACACACCGTTCCCCGTTAACACTCTCACACACTGTTCCCCATTAATACTCTCACACACCGTTCCTCATTAACACTGTCACACAGCGTTCCCCATTAACACTCTCACACCGTACCTCATTAACACTCTCACACAGAGTTCCGCATTAACACTCTCACACACCGTTCCCCATTAACACTCTCACACACCGTTCCTCATTAACACTCTCACACACCGTTCCTCATTAACATGCTCACACACCGTTCCCCGTTAACACTCTCACACACCGTTCCTCATTAACACTCTCACACACCGTTCCCCATTAACACTCTCACACACCGTTACCCATGAATACACTCTCACACCGTTCCTCATTAACACTCTCACACACCGTTCCCCGTTAACACTCTCACACGCAATTCCCCATTAATACTCTCACACACCGTTCCCCATTATCACTCTCACACACTGTTCCCCATTAACACTCTCACACACCGTTCCCCATTAACACTCTCACACACCGTTCTCCATTAACACTCTCACACACCGTTCCTCATTAACACTGTCACACACCGTTCCCCATTAACACTCTCACACACCGTTCCCCATCAATACACTTATACACCGTTCCCCTTTAACACTCTCACACACCTTTCCCCGGTAACACTCTCACACACCGTTCCCCATTAACACTATCAAACACTGTTCCCCATTTACACTCTCACACACCGTTCCTCATTAACACTCTTACACACCGTTCCCCATTAACACTCTCACACACCGTTCCTCATTAACAGTGTCACACACTGTTCCCCATGAATACACTCACACACCGTTCCCCATTAACACTGTCACACACCGTTCCTCATTAACACTCTCACACACCGTTCTCCATTAACACTCTCACACACCGTTCACCATTAACACTGTCACACAACGTTCCCCATTAACACTCTCACACACCGTTCGCCATTAACTCTCTCATACATCGTTCCTCATTAAAATGCTCACACACCGTTCCACGTTAACACTCTCACACACCGTTCCTCATTAACACTGTCACACACCGTTCCCCATTATCACTGTCACACACCGTTCCTCATTAACACTCTCACACACCGTTACTCGTTAACACTATCACACACCGTTCCCCGTTAACACTCTCACGCACCGTTCCCCATGAATACACTCACACACCGTTCCCCATTAACACTCTCACACACCGTTCCTCATTAACACTGTCACACACCGTTACCCATGAATACAGTGTCACACAATTCTTCATTAACACTGTCACACACCGTTCCCCATTAACACTCTCACACACCGTTCCTCATTAACACTGTCACACAGCATTCCCCATTAATACTCTCACACACCGTTCCCCATTAACACTCTCACACACCGTTCCCCATTAACACTCTCACACACCGTTCTCCATTAACACTCTCACACACCGTTCCCCATTAACACTCTCACACACCGTTCCCCATTAACACTGTCACACACCGTTCCCCATTAACACTCTCACACACTGTTTCTCATTAACACTCTCACACACCGTTCCTCATTAACACTCTCACACACCCTTCCCCAT
Organism: Mobula birostris; assembly: GCF_030028105.1. Taxonomy (NCBI): domain Eukaryota; kingdom Metazoa; phylum Chordata; class Chondrichthyes; order Myliobatiformes; family Myliobatidae; genus Mobula; species Mobula birostris. The sequence continues at coordinate 127,522 of NW_027274114.1, forward strand.
TAACACTCTCACACACAGTTCCTCATTTACACTCTCACATACTGTTCCCCATTAACACTCTCACACACCGTTCCCCATTAACACTCTCACACACCGTTCCCCATTAACACTGTCACACACTGTTCCCCATTAACACTGTCACGCACCGTTCCCCGTTAACACTCTCACACACTGTTCCCCATTCACACTGTCACACACCGTTCCCCATTAACACTCTCACACCGTTCCTCATTAACACTCTCACACACAGTTCCCCATTAACACTCTCACACACTTTTCCCCATTAATACTCTCACACACCGTTCCTCATTAACACTGTCACACAGCGTTCCCCATTAACACTCTCACACCGTTCCTCATTAACACTCTCACACACAGTTCCCCATTAACACTCTCACACACCGTTCCCCATTAACACTCTCACACACCGTTCCTCATTAACACTGTCACACACCGTTCCCCATTAACACTCTCACACCGTTCCTCATTAACACTCACACACACCGTACCTCATTAACATGCTCACACACCATTCCCCGTTAACACTCTCACACACAATTCCCCATTAATACTCTCACACACCGTTCCCCATTATCACTCTCACACACTGTTCCCCGCTAACACTCTCACACACCGTTCCCCATTAACACTCTCACCCACCGTTCTCCATTAACACTCTCACACACCGTTCCTCATTAACACTGTCACACACCGTTCCTCATTAACACTCTCACACACCGTTCCCCATTAACACTCTCACACACCGTTACCCATGAATACACTCTCACACCGTTCTTCATTAACACTGTCACACACCGTTCCCCGTTAACACTCTCACACACAATTCCCCATTAATATTCTCACACACCGTTCCCCATTATCACTCTCACACACTGTTCCCCGTTAACACTCTCACACACCGTTCCCCATTAACACTCTCACCCACCGTTCTCCATTAACACTCTCACACACCGTTCCTCATTAAAACTCTCAAACACCATTCCCCATAAATACACTCACACACAGCTCCCCATTAACACTCTCACAGACCGTTCCCCGTTAACACTCTCACACACAGCTCCCCATTAACACTCTCACACACCGTTACCCATGAATGCACTCACACACCGTTCCTCATTAACACTCTCACACACCGTTCATCATTAACACTGTCACACAACGTTCCCCATTAACACTCTGACACACCGTTCCCCATTAACACTCTCACACACCGATCCTCATTAACATGCTCACACACCGTTCCACGTTAACATTCTCACACACCGTTCCTCATTAACACTGTCACACACCGTTCCCCATTAACACTTTCACACACCGTTCCCCATTACCACTGTCACACACCGTTCCTCATTAACACTCTCACACACCGTTGCCCGTTAACACTATCACACACCGTTCCCCGTTAACACTCTCAGGCACCGTTCCCCATGAATACACTCACACACCGTTCCCCTTTAACACTCTCACACACCATTCCTCATTAACACTGTCACACACCGTTCCCCGTTAACACTCTCACACACCGTTCCCCATTAACACTCTCACACACCGTTCCTCATTAACACTGACACACAGCATTCCACATTAATACTCTCACACACCGTTCCCCATTAACACTCTCACACACCGTTCTCCATTAACACTCTCACACACCGTTCCCCATTAACACTCTCACACACCGTTCGTCATTAACACTGTCACACACCGTTCCTCATTAACAGTCTCACACACCGTTCCCCATTAACACTCTCACACACCGTTCCCCATTAACACTGTCACACAGCGTTCCCCATTAACACTCTCACACACCGTTCCTCATTAACACTGTCACACAGCGTTCCCTATTAACACTCTCACACCGTTCCTCATTAACACTCTCACACAGAGTTCCCCATTAACACTCTCACACACCGTTCCCCATTAACACTCTCACACACCGTTCCTCATTAACACTCTCACACACCGTTCCTCATTAACACTGTCACACACCGTTCCCCGTTAACACTCTCACACACCGTTCCTCATTAACACTCTCACACACCGTTCCCCATTAACACTCTCACACACCGTTACCCATGAATACACTCTCACACCGTTCCTCATTAACACTCTCACACACCGTTCCCCGTTAACACTCTCACACACAATTCCCCATTAATACTCTCACACACCGTTCCCCATTATCACTCTCACACACTGTTCCCCATTAACACTCTCACACACCGTTCCCCATTAACACTCTCACCCACCGTTCTCCATTAACACTCTCACACACCGTTCCTCATTAACACTGTCACACACCGTTCCCCATTAACACTCTCACACACCGTTCCCCATCAATACACTTATACACCGTTCCCCATTAACACTCTCACACACCTTTCCCCGGTAACACTCTCACACACCGTTCCCCATTAACACTATCAAACACTGTTCCCCATTTACACTCTCACACACCGTTCCTCATTAACACTCTTACACACCGTTCCCCATTAACACTCACACACCGTTCCTCATTAACAGTGTCACACACCGTTCCCCATGAATACACTCACACACCGTTCCCCATTAACACTGTCACACACCGTTCCTCATTAACACTCTCACACACCGTTCTCCATTAACACTCTCACACACCGTTACCCATGAATGCACTCAGACACCGTTCCCCATTAACACTCTCACACACCGTTCACCATTAACACTGTCACACAGCGTTCCCCATTAACACTCTCACACCGTTCCTCATTAACACTCTCACACAGAGTTCCCCATTAACACTCTCACACACCGTTCCCCATTAACACTCTCACACACCGTTCCTCATTAACACTCTCACACACCGTTCCTCATTAACATGCTCACACACCGTTCCCCGTTAACACTCTCACACACCGTTCCTCATTAACACTCTCACACACCGTTCCCCATTAACACTCTCACACACCGTTACCCATGAATACACTCTCACACCGTTCCTCATTAACACTCTTACACACCGTTCCCCGTTAACACTCTCACACACAATTCCCCATTAATACTCTCACACACCGTTCCCCATTATCACTCTCACACACTGTTCCCCATTAACACTCTCACACACCGTTCCCCATTAACACTCTCACCCACCGTTCTCCATTAACACTCTCACACACCGTTCCTCATTAACACTGTCACACACCGTTCCCCATTAACACTCTCACACACCGTTCCCCATCAATACACTTATACACCGTTCCCCATTAACACTCTCACACACCTTTCCCCGGTAACACTCTCACACACCGTTCCCCATTAACACTATCAAACACTGTTCCCCATTTACACTCTCACACACCGTTCCTCATTAACACTCTTACACACCGTTCCCCATTAACACTCACACACCGTTCCTCATTAACAGTGTCACACACCGTTCCCCATGAATACACTCACACACCGTTCCCCATTAACACTGTCACACACCGTTCCTCATTAACACTCTCACACACCGTTCTCCATTAACACTCTCACACACCGTTACCCATGAATGCACTCAGACACCGTTCCCCATTAACACTCTCACACACCGTTCACCATTAACACTGTCACACAACGTTCCCCATTAACACTCTCACACACCGTTCGCCATTAACTCTCTCATACATCGTTCCTCATTAAAATGCTCACACACCGTTCCACGTTAACACTCTCACACACCGTTCCTCATTAACACTGTCACACACCGTTCCCCATTATCACTGTCACACACCGTTCCTCATTAACACTCTCACACACCGTTACTCGTTAACACTATCACACACCGTTCCCCGTTAACACTCTCACGCACCGTTCCCCATGAATACACTCACACACCGTTCCCCATTAACACTCTCACACACCGTTCCTCATTAACACTCTCACACACCGTTCATCATTAACACTGTCACACAACGTTCCCCATTAACACTCTGACACACCGTTCCCCATTAACACTCTCACACACCGATCCTCATTAACATGCTCACACACCGTTCCACGTTAACATTCTCACACACCGTTCCTCATTAACACTGTCACACACCGTTCCCCATTAACACTTTCACACACCGTTCCCCATTACCACTGTCACACACCGTTCCTCATTAACACTCTCACACACCGTTGCCCGTTAACACTATCACACACCGTTCCCCGTTAACACTCTCAGGCACCGTTCCCCATGAATACACTCACACACCGTTCCCCTTTAACACTCTCACACACCATTCCTCATTAACACTGTCACACACCGTTCCCCGTTAACACTCTCACACACCGTTCCCCATTAACACTCTCACACACCGTTCCTCATTAACACTGACACACAGCATTCCACATTAATACTCTCACACACCGTTCCCCATTAACACTCTCACACACCGTTCTCCATTAACACTCTCACACACCGTTCCCCATTAACACTCTCACACACCGTTCCTCATTAACACTGTCACACACCGTTCCTCATTAACAGTCTCACACACCGTTCCCCATTAACACTCTCACACACCGTTCCCCATTAACACTGTCACACAGCGTTCCCCATTAACACTCTCACACACCGTTCCTCATTAACACTGTCACACAGCGTTCCCTATTAACACTCTCACACCGTTCCTCATTAACACTCTCACACAGAGTTCCCCATTAACACTCTCACACACCGTTCCCCATTAACACTCTCACACACCGTTCCTCATTAACACTCTCACACACCGTTCCTCATTAACACTGTCACACACCGTTCCCCGTTAACACTCTCACACACCGTTCCTCATTAACACTCTCACACACCGTTCCCCATTAACACTCTCACACACCGTTACCCATGAATACACTCTCACACCGTTCCTCATTAACACTCTCACACACCGTTCCCCGTTAACACTCTCACACACAATTCCCCATTAATACTCTCACACACCGTTCCCCATTATCACTCTCACACACTGTTCCCCATTAACACTCTCACACACCGTTCCCCATTAACACTCTCACCCACCGTTCTCCATTAACACTCTCACACACCGTTCCTCATTAACACTGTCACACACCGTTCCCCATTAACACTCTCACACACCGTTCCCCATCAATACACTTATACACCGTTCCCCATTAACACTCTCACACACCTTTCCCCGGTAACACTCTCACACACCGTTCCCCATTAACACTATCAAACACTGTTCCCCATTTACACTCTCACACACCGTTCCTCATTAACACTCTTACACACCGTTCCCCATTAACACTCACACACCGTTCCTCATTAACAGTGTCACACACCGTTCCCCATGAATACACTCACACACCGTTCCCCATTAACACTGTCACACACCGTTCCTCATTAACACTCTCACACACCGTTCTCCATTAACACTCTCACACACCGTTACCCATGAATGCACTCAGACACCGTTCCCCATTAACACTCTCACACACCGTTCACCATTAACACTGTCACACAGCGTTCCCCATTAACACTCTCACACCGTTCCTCATTAACACTCTCACACAGAGTTCCCCATTAACACTCTCACACACCGTTCCCCATTAACACTCTCACACACCGTTCCTCATTAACACTCTCACACACCGTTCCTCATTAACATGCTCACACACCGTTCCCCGTTAACACTCTCACACACCGTTCCTCATTAACACTCTCACACACCGTTCCCCATTAACACTCTCACACACCGTTACCCATGAATACACTCTCACACCGTTCCTCATTAACACTCTTACACACCGTTCCCCGTTAACACTCTCACACACAATTCCCCATTAATACTCTCACACACCGTTCCCCATTATCACTCTCACACACTGTTCCCCATTAACACTCTCACACACCGTTCCCCATTAACACTCTCACCCACCGTTCTCCATTAACACTCTCACACACCGTTCCTCATTAACACTGTCACACACCGTTCCCCATTAACACTCTCACACACCGTTCCCCATCAATACACTTATACACCGTTCCCCATTAACACTCTCACACACCTTTCCCCGGTAACACTCTCACACACCGTTCCCCATTAACACTATCAAACACTGTTCCCCATTTACACTCTCACACACCGTTCCTCATTAACACTCTTACACACCGTTCCCCATTAACACTCACACACCGTTCCTCATTAACAGTGTCACACACCGTTCCCATGAATACACTCACACACCGTTCCCCATTAACACTGTCACACACCGTTCCTCATTAACACTCTCACACACCGTTCTCCATTAACACTCTCACACACCGTTACCCATGAATGCACTCAGACACCGTTCCCCATTAACACTCTCACACACCGTTCACCATTAACACTGTCACACAACGTTCCCCATTAACACTCTCACACACCGTTCGCCATTAACTCTCTCATACATCGTTCCTCATTAAAATGCTCACACACCGTTCCA